>NC_056747.1:832580792-832613292 GCF_019279795.1 Protopterus annectens
GTGGCTCTTAAGGGAAATTGTGCTTGGTGCAGATAGCTGCATCTGAAAATACTGTGTGTATCCATTTTTGTTCTAAGCAAACATTCCCCCCCACCGGTGTCACTGGTGAGGATTGAGGCTCCTTGATTACTAGTCTAAAGGAGGGATGTCACACAGAGTATCAGAGTTTTTATACCTATATTTCCACTGGAAATGGGGTTTGGGCTACTGCTAGTGTGATCTACAAGGTATACAAACAGATACAACTCCCAACTGCTTATGATGGAATTCACGATGCCCAAAATAAGCAAGCATTTTTTTCCACTATTTTATACCAGGATAAGCCCACTAGACAGAAAACTGTCTATTTTCTGTGGTGACACACACACAGACTTATTAAATTACTTGCTCAGTGTTGCACAGTAAGCAAAAGGAGACCAACAGAATCAAACCTGGGACTACAAGTTAAAGCAACGTTGGCAGCTCAGAGCCATAATACCTTCCATAATTAGGTGCATAAGAAAGTGCAGTGAACTTATCAGCAGACCTGCCACAAGCTATACTTCACCATGATGGTCACGCAAAGTAGGCTGGCTGAAGCATCACTAATAAAAAATAAAGTGTTCCCAAATAACTGTCTGCTCAAAGACTGATCCACAAGCAGCCATGTGTCAACTTGCCATATATTCTGGTTTAGCTTCAGTTAGAAAAGCCTAATGTCTGAAAAAGTTCTTTCACTTGTAACTATAAATGATACTAACACAAGTGGTTCCCTGGACATGGTACTTGGGCTTGCTGTGCCACTGGGGCTTGTGCGCATCTATAAAGCTGAAAGCTATGCTGTCAGTAGTTTTACTACCAGCAGGGTCTCCCAAATTGAAAAGGTTTCAGTGGAGATGCAAGACTAACGATGTACCACCCATCTGGGCAGTGCTGGAGGCAGAAGATCGCATTTGACATGACAACGGTGACATCATCGAATTTATACCGCGTAAAAGAAAGGCCCGGCAATCTAATTCTGTATTTTTCAAAGAAAACTTGATGATGCGACAACAAAAAGAAGTGACGTATAGTGCTGGAAGATAGTCCCCTAGGTCGGAAGGCACTCGCCATGCTACTAGGGAAGAGTGGATGGTCACCCGGTGTATGCCCAGTGTTTGTGAAGCTAATGGATCAGTGCCATCAAATCATCCTGATGCTGATGGTGCTGGACAGAAAAGGGAGGTTAGAAGTTGCAAAGATATTCTTAACATAGGAACATGGAATGTACCAAGTATGAACCAAAGAACATTGGAAATTGTTAAAGTTCAGATGGAAAAGGCCAAAAACGATTTGTTAGGGATCAGTAAACTCAAATGGATCTGCTACTCTGGTCATGACACATACAGGAAAAATTACATGTTATCAGCTAGAGCCATGTCAAGCTGTCTACAGGGAAAACAGATCAATGTCACCTTAATCCAAGTATATGCTCCAATGACAGACATGGAAGATAAGGAGGTAGAACTGTTTTATTAAACTTCAAAATGAAATGGATCAAACGTCAAAACAAGATCTACTGATCATTATGGGAGACTTCAATGTAAAGGTAGGTAGCACACCTGAAGATGCAGTGACTGAAAAGCATGGCATAGTAGAAGAAATGAAGCTGGTAATAACTTGGTGCAGTTTTCCAAAACCAACCGTTAAACATGAATACTCATTTTCAACACCACAAACATCACCAGTACATATGGACTTCTCCAAATGGCATGTACCAAAGTCAAACTGGACTACATCTGCATAGTACAGAGATGGAAATCAGCAATGTTGACAGCAAGGCCTAAACCAGGAGCTGATTGTGGAAACTACCATGAGCTTTTGAGATGCAAGATCAAGGTAAAACTTCACAAGAAGTTCATTAAAGACCTTCCAAAATATGACATTGAAAATATTCCACAAGACTACTGGATAAAAGTACAGATTTGCTGTTCTTGGAACAGAAGACAGCCTAAAGAGTTACTGAAGGGCATTAAAACCATAATTAATGAAGCTGAGAAAACACTCCAGAAGAGAAAGAAAGCCAAAAAATATCATCTTGGATGAAACTAGAAAAGTAGCAGAACAAAGAAGATGAGCACAATTTTCCAGGGGGGGGGGGGAGGGGGAAGAGAGAGAGAGAGAGAATCACAAATGAACAATTTAAACAAATTTGGATAAAAGAAGGAACAATATTTCAAGGATATCTGTCAGATATTTGAATGTGAGCAAAACAGTCTAGCTAAATCAGGATATTAAGAGACTGGGGCAGAAATTCCAACTTCGACTGGGGATGCTTAAAGACGCCAGTGGAATGATACTGAACGATCCAGAAGGCATTAAAAAGAGATGGAAAGAACATACAAAAAAATTATACAAAAAAGGCAATGCGGATACCATTAGGCAAATTGAACCAGAAATGGGCGAAGAAGAACCAGACATTTTAGAAGAAGTCATAGCAGCAATTAAAGCTTTACTGAACAAGTCACCTGGCATCGAAAGTATTGCAACTGAATTAATCAAAGGCTCCAATGATGCCATCATGGCCATCCCTCAACTATTTCAACAGATTTGGAAGGGAAAAATATGGCCAAACAGATTGGAGAAGATCACTGTTCATACTTATACTGAAGAAAAGTGATGCTACGGATTTTAACAACTACAGAATGGCTGCATTAATTCGACATGCCAGCAAAATACTGCTGAAAAATAATACAGTTTCTGCCAGACGTTCAGGCCGGTTTCAGAAAAGATACAGGAGCAAGAGACATTACTGCCAATGTTAGATGGATATTGGAGAAGAGCAAAAATACCAAGAGCCCGTATACTTTTGCTTCATCTACTACAGCATAGCTTTTAGCTGTGTGGATCATGATAAACTTTGGAGAACTCCAGCACAAATGGGAATACCCAAACACATAACTCAGCTGATAAAGAGAGCCTTTCTGAAAATCAAGAAGCTGCAGTGAGAACTGAATATCGCAGCACTGGTTGGTTTCCAATAAAACATGGTGTCAGGCAAGGATGCATCTTGTCACCTTACCTGTTAAAACTTTACGGTGAAGCCACCTTCAGAAAAGGAAATTTGGAAGAAGAGACCATCAGTTTTAAAGTTGGCAGGAAATAACACTCAAAATAAAGATTACACTTAAACATGCACCCGTTTTCTCACTGGTCAGTTATGGATGTGAAAGCTGGACACTACAGAAATGGGATACAAAGAAGACTGACTCATTTGAACTGTGGTGCTAAACAAGGTTTCGATGCGTGCTGTGGACCTACAGAACTAATAGATTTTGGAAGAGATCAAACCGCTACGTCACTCAAAAACCAAATGATAAAGTCACGACTGTGTTATTTTAGTCATACCATCAGAACAGAGGGATCACTAGGGAAGAATTGTAGTTATGTACTTACCACAACTTGGCATCTGTGTTATCTGTAGTCACCATTCATCATGTTAGGGTCTTGGATCCGATATCGGATCAGAGCCGGCATACTCGGAACACAGTTTAGCTCAAAGCTCCTCCCCTCCCATAATGCTCTGCTGCCCTACACTCCCTCAGATCGAGTTTGCATAAGGAAAGAAGGCAGACAAAAGCATTTAAACAAAACAACCTCCAAATCAAACCAATCTTCCTGAAAGGGGGCTGGAGGGTGGGATTGCAATGAATGGCGACTACAGATAACACAGATGCCAAGTTATGGTAAGTGCATAACTATAAATCTGAGGTTATTTTGTCACCATTCCTCAAGTTAGGATCAGAGTCCCCAGCTACCTATATTCTGGGAGGTCTCAAGGAAGGACATGCAGAGGAACCATGGAGCCAAATGAAGCCCTTCCTCTGGAAATAAAATCCAACTTATACTGGGAAATAAACGTGTGGGGAGAAGACCACGATGCTGCTGCACAAATGTCATCTAAAGAGTGACTTTCGGCAAAGTCAGTGGAAGTAGAAACTGCCCTGGTAGAAAGAGCCCTCAATGGTGTAGCTAAGGTAATACCTTTTGAAGAATAAATGAAGGAAATACACTGTGAAAACCAACGGGAAACCATGACTTTCGAAATATCACTGCCCTTTCTACTCAAAAAGAAGGCAACAAATAGTTGGTCTGAATGCCTAAATTCTCATGTTCTACATAAATAAAATCTAAGTTGACGATGAACATCCAAAGCGTGCAGAATATATTCTTTACTGGAATAGTTAGGGAAAAATACTGGTAGATGAATACACTGATTGAGATTCGCTGGTAAGGCCACTTTAGGCATGAAGGATGGATCTGGTTTTAGAAACTGAATTACATTTTTGTGATTGCTGCTCTATAGTCCGTGACCATCATCGTGGTATTCTGATATTTCTGTCCAGTTATTGTGATATTCTGGTTTTAGCAACACACTGTCCTTGTGGAAAATTAAGTAGGGTGGCTTGATGTCAAGAGCTTGCAACTCCCTAACTCTCTTTGCCGAAGTTATTGTCACTAAAAAGGCAGTCTTCCAGGAAAGAAATTTAATATCACACGAAGCCACGGGTTCAAAGGGTAGTTTTGTCAAAGCCTGCAGGACCAAAGTCAAATCCCATGGGGGAGAAGGGGTTTTTACAGGAGGCTGTAATAGAAATAACCCTTTTAAAAAGGGCTTACAGGAGGCGTGCAGAAAAGGCAGAACAACCACCAATTTGAAAATTCGAAATCACTGCCAACTGTACCTTGATAGTGGAAAAACTAGCACCTTCCTTAAAGACAGAGGTCAAAATGAGAAGTTTTTCGGAAATAGGGGGTGGAGAAGGGGTCTAAATTCTTGTTCTTTACCTACACCGAAAACCTCTTCCACTTACTGGAATAAGCTTTCCTAGTAGAGGACCTCTGGGAAGCAAGAATAATCTCCTTTACTGGTGAAACTAGCCTGGACTTATCCAAAATCACTGGAAGTGGACATACCACACTGTCAGACGTAGGATCTGAAGGTTCGGGAGTGGCAGGAGAGAAGGAAGAGATAGCAGATCTGGAATTGATCGAGCACCTAGGGTGGATGCCTCAAATGAGACCGTAGGAGGGGGAACCACACCTGCCAAGGCCAAAAGGGAGCAAGGGGTTATCAGTTGACTCTTTGAGGAGTCTGGCTTGCTGAAGTACTGTGGGAATTAGAGGTAATGGTGGGTGAGCGCATCCCTGGAGGATTCCCCTCTGGGGGGATCAATGCACAGAAGTTGTTGCATTTGTGGTTGAAAGGAGATACAAACAGATCGCAGCTTGGATAACCCCACCGATGGAAGATCTGTTGAGCCACCAATGGATTCAAAGACCACCCGTGAGGAGTCAATACAGCCCTGTTCAATTTGTCCGCCAACACGTTGGATGCTCCAGGAATGTGCATTGCAATGAGAAAGCGCCATGTGGCCATCGCCCACTCCCAGACTCTCATGGCCTTGCGACAAAGCAGATAAGAACGTGTGCCCCTTTGCTTGTTTATATACCACACAACCGCCATGTTGTCTGATAGAACCGCTATTGTTCCCTGCGGAAGGCATTCTTGAAAGGTTTGCAATGATAAAAGGACTTCCCTCATCTCCAGAATGCTGATGTGCAGTTTGGTCTCCGAGGGTGATTATATCCCTTGGATAGTCTGTCCCTGGAAATGCCCCCACCCCACGAGGAAAGTGTCAGAGGCGACTGTCGCCACAGAAGTCGAAAGAACAACAGGCCTGCCTGCTAGAAGATCCGGTAAATTAATCCACCACGAAAGATGCTTGTGACACACAGGGGTGAGTCAAATGGGAAAGGATAGGGGATGCCGCAACACTGACCATTGAACTACAAGGGTTCGCTGAAAGACCCTCATATGGTACTGAGCCATCGGAACCAAATAAATGGCGGCCACCATCAATCTTAGAGCCCTAAGAATGAGTGAGGCCGGAGAAGAGGTTAACTCCAGCAAGGTACGAACTTGGTTGTGAATAAGCGACACCCGAAGAGGTAAGGGTACGACCTGAGAGGTGGTATCCAACAGAGTGCTATGAATTCCACTTTTTTGGTTGGAATAAAACAGGATTTCGCCATGTTTACTGTAATACCCAGCAGATGCAACAGGGAAAGTACAGTGTGAATACTATCCAGTAATTGATGCCTTGTGGAAGGAGCCAATCATCCAAATAAGGAAAATCTTGGACTCCCTGCAGCCAAAAATGAGCTGCTGCCACTGCCATGAAGCCAAAAATGAGCTGCTACCACTGCCATGCATTTGGTGAACACCCAGGAGGTTGAGGTGAGACCAAAGGGCAGGGCCAGGAACGGAAAATGATAGACTCCCAAGTGAAAGTGGAGAAACCTCCTGGACTGATGCATTTTTATATGATAATACGCGTCCTGCAAGTCCACTAAGCAAAAAGTACAGTTTTGTACCTACCATAAATGTAGATGTCCGAACTGGATAGCATCTGCAGTCATAACAACTGGGTTGTCCTGTCGTCAGGCAGCCCTTCAGTCGGCCGGATTCCAAAGTCCGGGTCCGGCTTCGGCTGATGTCGCACTTCACCCGACGTCATCTCTGTTGGTCCTCGGGTATAAAGGCATCAGCCGACGCCATTTTCCTCAGTGTTTCTTGCCCCAGATGCCAGTTGCCCTCATGGAAGGCTAAAATTTGGATAAATGCCAATGTTTCCAAAAGGATAGAAGGTAAACACAAAAAGTAAGCATGTATGTACATATATACAAACAAATACACCATAAGAGACTCCCCCCCACTAGCTAGCTATTAGGAGGGTAAACACCCTAGGAGTACCACAGAGGGAAGGAGGGAGGGTAATCCTGACTGCAGATGCTATCCAGTTCGGACATCTACATTTATGGTAGGTACAAAACTGTACTATGTCCTTCATGGATGCATCTGCAGTCATAACAACTGGGTAGAATACCATAGCCAACAAGGGAGGAGCATAAGACTAGATTATGGTGTGTTTAGGATCCCTTGCAGTACAGCAGTGGCAAACCCTGCTCGGGATCTGGAATATAGAGGCAAATTATAATGCTTGGCAAATGTATGCACGGAGGTCCAAGTAGCCGCCTCAATAATGTCTTTGGTTGCCACTCCTCAAGAAGGCTGTGGTAGTGGCTGTTGCCCTTGTAGAATGAGGTCTTATGTTCTGTGGAATTGGTTTTCCATGGAAGGAGTAACAGAATCGTATGCAATTTCCTATCCATTTGGAGATTGTCTGTTTGGAAATAGCTTTTCCTTCCCTTCCTGTTGCATAGGCTACAAAAGTTGGTCAGTCTTTCTGCTACTTTTAGTTCTGTCCAAATAGTAGCGTAGCTGTCTATGTACATCCAAGGTATGCAATATTCTTTCCCCTCTGTTTTGTGGGTTGGGAAAGAAGGTAGGTAGGTGGATTGCCTGGTTTAAAGACACTCTGGATACCACCTTAGGCATAAATGTAGGATTAGTTCTCATAGACACTCTATCTTGGTGGAAGATTAGGAAGGGTTGCACTGCCATTAAGGCCTGTAGTTCTGAAACCCTCCTTGCTGAAGTAATTGCCAGTAGGAAAGCAGTTTTCCATGACAGGTGTTGTAGGTCTGCTGTTGCTGCTGGTTCAAAGGGTGATAGTGTCAATTTTTCTAGCACAAAGTTTAGGTCCCAAGCTGGTAATGGTGGTTTCCTTGGAGGTTTTACATTCTTGATTCCTCTGAGGAACTGCCTGAGCAAAGGGTGAGAAAAAACAGGTGGATCAAAGCTGTATTCTGCTGAAATAGCTGATGCATGTATCTTGATGGAGGAGTAGGACAGGCCTGAATGAAGAAGTTCGGCTAGGTACTCCAGAATGTTAGGCATATCTATGTTTGACACATCTTTTCCTCTTTCAGTACTCCAAATGACAAACCTTTTCCATTTTCCAGCATAGTTTCTTCTTGTTGAAGGTCTGCGTGCTTCAAGAATAATGTCTCTAACTCTTTGGGAAAGTTCTGGATTAGCTGCTGCTATGTGATGTTCCATGCAGTCAGTTGCAACGTTTTAGGTTTGGATGTATGATGCTTTAGTTGTTCTGAGTTAACATCAAAGGCGTCAGGGGTATTGGCCACATATTGTTCGAGACATGCTCCTCAGCAGTGGGTACCAGTGTTGTCTTGGCCAGTTTGGAGCTATCAGGATTATCCTTGGACGTTCTTCCTTGATTTTTAGTAATACCTTGTGTATCAAGGGAAGAGGTGGGAATGCATATGCTGTTAGGCCTTTCCAGCTGAAGGAGAGCGAATCCACTTTCCATGCTAGTGGGTGGAATGTCCTTGTGCAGAATTTTTTGAGCTGGTGATTGGTAGGTGATGCAAATAGATCTATCTGAGGCATTCCCCATTTCTTTGAGATGGTCTTGAAGATGTCTGGGTGCAGCTTCCATTCGTGGGCATCCGAAGTGGTTCTGCTTAATATGTCTGCTAGAGTATTCTCCTTTCCCGGTACAAATATTGCCTGTAACTGGATGTTGTAGCCGAGTGCCAGGGTCCACAGCTCCAAAGTCATTCTGCATAGAGGGTATGAATGAGTGCCTCCCTGTTTGTTGATGTACCACATGACTGTGGTGTTGTCTGTCCTTATCATCAACTGGCCCTCTTTGAGAAATGGTCTGAACTTTTGGATTGCCAGTTTTACTGCCAGCATTTCTTTTAGGTTGATGTGCAGGTGAAGTTGATCCTGTGTCCACAATCCTTGCACGCATTTGTCCAGCATGTGGGCCCCATCCTAGGTCTGAAGCGTCTGTTGTGATGGTCTGGCTTGCTTGACATCTGCGAAAGGGTAGCCCTGGGTTTGACTGGCATGCCTGAGCCCACCATAGGAACTCCTGTTTTAGGCATGGAATTAATGGGATTTCTGTTTCTAGGCTGTGTCTGTGTTGGGACCATAAATTCTTTAGGTACCACTGTAGTTTTCTCATATGTAGTCTGGCAAATGGAACCAAGATTATGCATGATGCCATGAAGCCCAAGGCCTGCAGTACTTTTCTTACTGTTAACTTGTTCAGTTTTGTTAGTGCCAAGAAGTAAAGAGGAAGTTCTTTTTGTTTTTCTGTAGTTAGGAATGCCATCTGTTTTACTGTGTCCAATTCCGCGCCCAAGAATGTCCTTGTTTGGGATGGTATCAGCCTTGACTTTTGTAGATTGACTGTGTATCCCAGTGCTTGCAGCAAGTAAATGACCCTTTGTAAATCTGTTGTCAGCTTGCTTTTGTTGTCCCCTTGTAGCAGGCAGTCGTCTAGGTATGGGTAAATTTGAATTCCCTGTAGTCTGCAATGGCGATTACTGATGCCAGGCATTTTGTGAATACTCTGGGCGCAGTAGATAAGCCAAAGGGCAATGCTGAGAATTGATAGTGCTCTGATCCTGCAAGAAATCTGAGGTATCTTCTGCAGATTGGTCGAATGGGGACGTGCAGGTATGCCTCCTTGAGATCTAGAGTTACCAGCCAACACTCCTTGCCCAGCATGGGAAGAAGTTGCTGTAGGGTCAGCATTTTGAATTTTGGGACAATGATGTATGTATTTAAGGCGGACAGGTCGAGAATTGGTCTCCAACTTTTTTCCTTTCTTGGAACTAGGAATAGTCTGGAGTAGAACCCCTTTCCTTGCTCTGCTGTTGGCACTTTCCACAGCTCTCATGTTTGCTAACTGCATTATCTGTTGTAGAGCCTCTGTTTTTTGATTTGGAGGTAGATTTGGCATTCCTCTTTTGACTGGTAAAGTGTGGAAGTGGAACCGGTAACCTTGATCTATGGTTTGTAAAATCCACTTGTCTTTTGTTATATAGTGCCAGTTCTTTGAAAATAAGGTTAATTTTCCGCCTAGAGGAGCTGCTATCTGTTCCCTGGTAGGCGGATTTAGGGTTAAGTCACTGTGGTTGAGTTGATGTAGTGGCAGAGGTTGTGTCTGTGCCTCTGTTGTTACCTTGCCACTGTCGTCCTCTGTAGGCACCTCCCCTGGATTGGTTTCTGCCTCTGGAACGTCTATTCCTGCCCCTTTGAGATTTTGTGGAGTCAGGAAAGGACCAATTTTTGGCAGGCCAGTTCCTGCTAAACCTTGGGGGCTGAACCTGCAAGAAATCTTTAACCGTTTGAACAGATTTTGCCTTTTCTTCCATTTTCTTCATAACCTGCTGGGCAGGTGTACCAAACAAACTTGTCTTATCCATAGGAGCATCTAGCAACTTAGCTTTAACATGATCCGGTAGGGCTTGCTCCTTTAGCCATGCATGCCTTCTTATAACTGTGCCAGTCATGGCTGATCTAAATGAAGCCTCCAGTGCATCATAGCCACATTTTAAGGAATGGTTACTAACCTGTTGTATGTTATTTACCATTTCTAATACATATTTCTTATCAATAGATTCATCAGTGGTTAGTTTTTTAGTTAACTGATCAAGCATAAACTCTTGGTATTGTATCATGTGAAACTGACAATTTAAAGCTCTAGCTGAGAGAGTAGCTGAAGTGTAGACCTTTTTGCCCCATCTGTCTAATGACCTTGCTTCCCTTTCTGAAGGAATAGGGTTTTTTTGCTATGGTCGGCTACTGCCTTGGGACCCTGGGATATAGTTTCGGGGTCTGCAAGTGGGGCCTTGTAAAGGTGGTGATGAGTGTCTGGCACCCTGTAAAATCTGTCTGGTTTGGCAGGGGCTGGAGGTAAAGAATCTGGTGCGGAGCAGACATCATTGAAAGCATCATCCACCACAGAGAACAGGAGGTATAGCTAAGGGCCTGTGCTGTGGAAGGTGCAGAAAGGTCCTAAGTCTTTTCTGGAGTCTGAAAAATCCTGTTGCTGCCATTGGAACTGCTCTCGCATGGCATGTAAGGTTTCCCCAAAGGAGAATTCTTCTGGTGGGGAAGCAGCTGGAATGGATTCTTCAGCATCAGAGTCTTCAAAATTGGAGAAAGGAGCCTCTGGCTGATCAGTTATGTCTGATTCATCGGCAGACTCATCAGAGGACACTGGCTCAGGGGCTCTGCCCTAGGTCTCTTCTCTGGGGGCTGAGAGGCCCTGTCTGGGTGAGATTGAGATCCTCTAATTAATGAAATTAAATCTTCTGCCAGAGTAAGCATTTGAGAACTAGAGGATGGCCTGGTTGTAGGGGTTTAACAGGCACTGTTTTAGTAGTCTTTGCTGCTTTAGCCCTGGCGAAGGCCTTAATGGACATGGCTGCTGGAGGCCTAGCAGCACCACGTGCTGGGGTAGAGACATCCAAGGGAATGGTGTCTGATAAGTCAGTGGCAACCACCGTAGTGGATAAAATTTCTGAGGCCGTTTCAAGAGTGGTAGCAGGGGCCTCAGTTGTAGAGATAGATTCAGCTGTACTTTGATCAATTTTCTCGGTTTCGGCGAAACCGAGACACTCATGATTTGCTTAACCATGGTTTCGGCGAAACCGCGGACCGCAGTGTCGGTCTTTATCTTTGCGTTTTGGCAGATTGGGTTGTCGGAGGATCCGGCGGCATAATGTCGCAAAAACAGAACCGAAAAACTGTTCAGCAAACTCCGACCCGGCGCCTAAGCGTTCGTCGGTTGAGCAACACAGGCGAACAGGCTGCTACGTCGTGGGCTGGGCCTAAACAAGGCAGACAATAAGGTGGAAATCTTTATGAGGTATTTGTTTCCCATAGGTTAAACAATTATTAACTTTTTCTGACATCGGCTGAGGCAAGAAAGAGTCCCCAGCGGGTACTTAGCAAGAAGTCTTGAAGTAGTATTCGGTAGAAGTAATCTCTGGATCCGACCGACCGGCACTTGCGAACAGCTTCTGCTTGGCGCCACGGCAAGAAAGACTGAGGAAAATGGCGTCGGCTGATGCCTTTATACCCGAAGACCAACAGAGATGACGTCGGGTGAAGTGCGACATCAGCCGAAGCCGGACCCGGACTTTGGAATCCGGCCGACTGAAGGGCTGCCTGACGACAGGACAACCCAGTTGTTATGACTGCAGATGCATCCATGAAGGACATCCAGTCATTGCTGTGCAAGAGAGGCACAATCGACTGCACAGTGACCATCTCAAAACTTCAACTTCTGCACGAACTGGTTCATGCGACTGAGATCCAAAATAGAACATAGGTCCCCTGTTTTCTTTGGAACTAAAAAGAAGCAGGAATAAGTTCTGGATCCTCTCTGTCCTCCGGGGACCTGTTAGATGGCCCTTTTTTGAAGAAGGCTTACAACCTCCTGTCGGGCTGCTACTTCCTGATTGGGTGGCACATCCGGAAGAGAACTGAATTTTGTGGGAATGTCCAAAAAGAGAATGCAATTACCCTTGGATATAATAATTGCTAGCACCCACTGAACGTTTGCAATACTTGCCCAGGCTAGCTGGTGCAGCGATAATTGACCCCCCCCCCCGACTGCCTCCAGGGACAGGTAGTCTAGCAACACCTCAGGAACGCTGCAAAGGTATCTCAGAGAAGGGCTCCCTGGAACCTTGGTTTTGTGGGTCTCCTCTACCCCTGGGGTGACATCTATCCTTGAATCCTCTTCCCCATCCCCTGGAAGAGGAATCCTACTGAACATCTTCAAAGGGAGACTGCTTTCCTGAACCACATTTTCTTACTCCCCTTCTGGGACATGAAAAAGGACCTCTGAGGGGCAGAAAACCTGATCCCAACAGCAGACAAGGTCTTCCCTTCCTGTTCACTGTGGGTCAAAGTCTCTTTCACAATGGGACCAAAGAGAGTGGAACTATCAAAGGGGGCATTAACAAAAGATGTCTTGAAGGCCTCTGCAAACCCACTCAGATGGAGCCAAGCATGACGCTCGCTGCCTGTGAGGACTCTTCTGCAGCATTGAAAATTAGCCTCATGGATGAATTTGCAACTGAATGAAGGTCTGACAGCTTTGGAGAAACTGCCTTGAATTCCTCCTCAGACATGGACCCAGATAGGGAAGTAGATAGTTCCTTCATCAAATCCCTCTACAGACAAGTGAAATGCGCAAGATAATGTAATGCTCGCAGGCTAAAAGCAGCAGAGGCAAATACCTGCTTTCCAAATCTGTCCATAGCCCTCGATTCACGATTGGGAGGATGGACAGAAGTAGTCTGCTCTGCCATTTCCTTTTTGGTGGCAGTGGCCACCTCAATAGCATCAACTGGGACCACTTTGGACCAAAAGGTTCGATCTCATGGAGGATTCAGAAACTTGCCCGCTTTCTTGGGCACTGGCTCCATGGTATCTAGCTCCTTCCAAGCCCTGCTGGCCACAAGATCAATGACAGGATCAGCAAGGGATGGGGGGGTGACACCCAGGAGGTAGATGGCCTTGTACCGAAAGCCTCCATAAATATGGCTTCCTCAGAGGATGGGGTTTGGGTAGACCAACCACCTTTGGCCTTGAGGATCTAGTTGGATGGGCTGACCGGACGCAGGATGAGACAAGCCACTCAGCTACTGGGACTGGGTAGGATGACCGTGCATGGGAGAGGCAGCTCTGATAGAGAAAGATCTTTTAGCAGCCCAGAAGGACTAAAAGAAGTTCCATCCCCCTCTCCCATTGATAAAACCCTAGTGGAAGAGAAGGTGGACCCCCCCCCCCCAGTCCTGCCACTCCACCGGACGGCACCAGACCGGAACTGTCGAAAGCCAAGGCACCCAGAAGAAAAACCTGTCCGAAAAGCCAGGGCCCGAATTCAACTCCATAGACCCGGGCCAGATGGTCTGTTCCGGGGGAACAGAAACATTACCAGCCGCCGATCCAGTTAGGGAAAGACCCAAACTGGGCCCCCGAGCTCCCCTAGCCTCCACTCAACAGTCCCTGAGAATCCAAGTCACAGTTGGATGAGGAGTGATCGAAGGGGGAGTGGGAGATTAGATTCCCGACCTGTACGCCCAGAGAAACCAGAAGCCCCAACTCCATCTAAGCTTTCAAAAAGGCCTGCATCATCCTAGCCATATGAAGGGCACTCCTGGAAGATCGGGAGGAGATGGAGGACGTACTGGGAGAGATGCACCTGAAGCCAGAGTTTTGTCTCTTGCAAGACCTACCCAGAGAAGACAGAACCTGCTAGAAGTTAATAGATCCAAAGGGAGATTCTTCACTACAATTGGCTCCAGCACAACGCTTGGATCTGATCGAATCATAACCGAACTCAAGAAAATATCTGAAATATTTCTCGAATCCCTTGGATCCGAAAGGGTCAGGATCCATAGGTACAGTGCCGACCCTCGGATCAGAGGATCTGGAGCAGAGATCCTTGGATCTGGGAGAGGACAGCAAAGGTACTGGATCCAAGGGCTTCGGGTCCAAAGCTTGGATCAAGGAGTGGACTCACTGGACGATATTGGACCCAAAGATTATGGATCCGAGACTGCCTGGCTGGAGCCGGATCCGAAGACATAGAATCAGACAGACTGGGATGCTTGGTCAGGACCTCAACAGAAAGCTTCTTTCTAGCCCCAGAAGAGTCCACTTTGGCCAGGGAACCAGTGACCAAGGGGGCTCCTTGGACCAAGCCTTTATTCAGAAGCTTGTTATGACAGTCAACCAAAACCCTTTGGTTGAAAGAGGCACAAATGCCGCATTCCACCTTGAGGTGGTAGCCTCCAAGACAGTAAAGGCACTCCTCATGCGAGTCGGAAATAGGCATTTTCCTCCCCACAAGAGGAGCACCTTTTAAAACCCAAAGGTTTATCAGACATAACCAAACCAGGAAACAAAGAACGGAGTCAAAAATAAGCCAAAGTTCGAAAAAACCTGTTAAATCCATCTGAAAAACTCACACACAACTTAAATCTAAACCAATTACTTAAACACCACAGAAACTAGGCCGAAACACAAACCCCGAGAAAGAGACAAGAAGAAAGGGTAAGAATCAACCAGGAGGGGATATCTAAGAAAGGAAAAACTACTTACTAATACTCACAACCCAGGAAAAAAAAAATACAAGAAATAAGAAATCTTTCAAAAAAAACTTACACTAAGGAGATGAGCAATCTGCGCCTGACTTGAGTGACAAACGAGATCTGAGGGAGTGTAGGGCAGCAGAGCATTATGGGAGGGGAGAAGCTTGAACCAAGCTGTGTTCTGAGTATGCAGACTCGGATCCGATATTGTATCCAAGACCCTAACGTGAGGAATGGTGACTACATAACATCAGATCATTATGGCTTGAAAACATTGAAGGAACCAGGCGACCTGCAACCAGATGGTTGGACACGTTTACTACAACCATAGGGATGATGCTGAAGGACCTCGTCAGACTAGCATTGAACAGACTTGTTTTTGGATTCATCAATTCGCTAGGACTCGTACCAGAGTAAATGGCACCTACAGAAAGGGAATAGAAGTGGTGTTAAAATTGCCTACTCGGCTTTGTTGGTACTCAGGAATAAATTACCCCTAAATATAAGGTCAGATGTACAGAGTGGCAAGAATTACAACATTACTACAGCATCATGAAAATCACCATATTTCACTTATGAAAATTAACACAGAAAACAGATATTCACCTAACCTAAAGAAATATACCTGTAACTTCTGGTGTCTTAATTATCTATGTATCATCCACTATCTCACTTAATGTGCCCTCCATATGAGAAATACATTGACCCACACTCCATAATCTATTTTTGGCTCCTGTCTCACTTGGGACTTTTGAGTGCCATATTTTCTCTAAAATAAATAGGACAATTTAAATATTTTTATAGTTAAACTTGTCATTGTAATACGAATCAAACATAAGCTCCACCCATGACCAATTTTGCCATAATGAATATTCTGACTAGTCTGTGATCAGGAATGATTAAATGCTGATTTAACCATGCCCTTTTACGAGCTGTGAGATCTGCATACAGTTTTGCCAAGTATATACCAATACTCTTGGTATTGCTGCAATAACTGTTATCATCTGTAGAACAAATGTGTAATCTTCACGCATTTGCAGTTTTACAACTCTAATGTTATTCTTTCGGCTTTTCCCAGTTAGGGGTCGCCACAGCGGAACTCCGTTCCGCTAATGATTGGCAGTTGATTTTTACTGTGCCGAGGTGCCAGCTCAACGCCCATGCCTTCTGAAGATATTCTGTATCCAACAGGTTGAACCTGGTTAACAAAATATAAAAAAAATCAATCACCTACTGCAGGCCAAGTGAAGAAGCCCCGTATTATGTGCATATTGCAACCACCTTCGGAAGCAATGCATACAAACAAGCAGCCATTTTCCATCTGTCTTGCATGTTATTTAATTATAGTCCCCTGCAAAAAATATATAAGCCACATTCTGATGTACAGGGATGAAAACTGAGTTTTGCATTGTAAAAAACTAGAGTAACACTGCAAAATTCAAACTAAATACTACAGCACAAGGGGCTTGCTACCTGCATTTTGATCCACATTTTTTTCAATGGAAGCTGGATACGTCAAAGATTCACTTTCAGTTCACATCCCTGTTCAGTACACTTCGTTTCGGAGGAATAAAACTATTGTATTTTATGGGTATTTTTAGTTAACTCGAGAATCTTTTGAAGTGCATTTTGCTGAAACAAAACAGCTTCTGGCTCAAATCTTTTGTTATTTTTTTATCTTACTGCCACTGCACACGTTCATCAAGACAGCCCAACTCACAGGGCATAGGCTACAAGCTGCTTAAGATTTTAATCCTACAGTCCTGGATTTGCTTCTCTATGCAACTCACTTAACCGCAACAGTACAGTCATGGTCACCAACAAAGTTCTTGTACTCAAGTAGGTCTTACCTTGTCAACAAATGCACAACTATATTTTAAAACAAATGTAAATACTAACTTACAGTAAGGCAACTCCTCTTTGAACTTTTCACACTGTTCTAGCTGCTTCCAAAAGCTCTTTCCCTCTTCTTGCAGAATCTTGGCACTTTTATTGCACAGAAACCAGCCAAAGTAGTAAGGCACAGGGATTTGTTCTAAAGAGCACATGTTCAGTTCACTCATCTGTATAGCAGTGAGATTCCACTTAGTCTTCTTCATCAGTTCAACAGTATTAATATTCCACGGTGTGTGAGGTACAGCAAAAAGAATGAAATATTCATACTGGTCAGCCAAATCATAAAGGTAATTAAGTCGTCTTTCATCATGGTGGGTGTCATCTACTACAATAACTTTTGTTGCCTGCTTGCACTCAGACTCTAGGTCCTCATCCATTTGCTGATACTCTTTAGGAAGAGACTCCTGCTTGGATGGGTTAATTCGATACGTGTCTGCTGAAATCACTTTAGATGCATGTTTGTACTTCTCGGCAATAGCTTTAGCAAGAGTTGATTTTCCACTGCCTGGGAGGCCTCTTAAAATAAAGAAGATTTTTTCTTCTTTAATTATATCAACACAGTTTGGCTTTTCCAGAAATGGGAATTTCATACTGTCCTCAACAAGTTCTACTGCTTGACTCGACATTCTGCTGTATAGCGATCTATGAAGACAGAAATTGTACTTCAAAATAAAATTTGTCACCTGAAACACAGAAGAAAACAAATTGGTTCTAAAAGAACTGCAATGTACCCTACATTTTAATGAAACAATCTCATTTTTGCTTCATCTTTATAACAATTTTTACATGTAACTGAACAGCAATTGCTGAAGTTTACATCACCATTAATTAAACACTCATTGTACCAAGCCAAATGTGGAACAGATGAATGCTTGTGTGTGCATTGGAGTTTGGGCTGTCTCAGATGCACTTCCCAACCTCTACATATACTTCCTTTGAGTGGAGTACGATCTTGGAATTGGTGTGCACACAGATGGGCACTGTGGTGTTTTCAGAAATGCTGTTTTGTAAACTTTATTTTCAATTGTTAAGCAGAGTACAGCTTGGACCCAGACGGACAATCTCTGGCTCAATCTGGCAACAAAAGAACTAGAATGATTCACACAAAATCTAAGATCACTGAACAAAAACAAGCCTTGTTAAAATTTAAATACAACATAAAAATCAGCAAATGTTAGCAAGTGAGTGGTAACATTTTACCGAGAGTTTGGTAGATGGTTCTAGACAAGATCCATGGACAACACCTATAAGGTTATTAAAAATGCAAGCAGAACCACAAACTAAAAAAGCACAAGCAGAAGTCCCAATTTATTTTAAACGTAAATATATCATGCATTTTGCAATTCTTCAGGCGGTCTACCACTCATTTCCCACTACATTATCTCCACAAATACGACCCGAGTTGCATCAAAACAAAGAACCAGTGCCCATCTTAATTCACAATCAATTATGAACAAATGCAGTGAGGAAACATGAGACTGAACATCAGTGCAATGTGTACACTAGCTGGGCTTCTTGTGTTGCTGACAACCTATTTTATAAACCGTTTCAAACTACCTGAAAACTGGCTGCAAAAAACATAGGTCTAAGCACAGGGCTAAACACTTAAATAACTGCTGTTTTTTTCACGTGGGAAGTTTAAAACTGAGCACTTCCTACCAGAAGATTATAAAAACACAGGCTGTAGTGCATGAAGGAACCTTAAAGATTTACATATGACTGTATAAACACCTTAATCAAATCATCACTTAAGACACAGGCAAACATACATTGACAGAAAAGAAAATGCATTGTCCCCCCGCACCGTTTACATACGTTCTTACAAGGACAGAAAATATATGTAATGTATAATCATCTGTACATAATCATATAACAATTGAATTCCTACCTTCCGTTAAAAATCACCCCTGTTCTTCAACATTATTCTGCATGTATTCTTTCTGCAATTTCAATTTGTATGTAATTTGTTCCTTCCCTTTTCTAAAAGATACCTCTTCTAGTTCTTTTATCTCTTATAAAAAAGACTCAATACTTCAAATACAGCTAGTTTAAACTTTTTATTTTCATTTTCTAGTAATTGCTTTTTTTGGCAACCAAGAGTTTTGAACTCAAGGCCTTATGATGTCTACGCAATTCAGATGCTGTATCCCAGCTCAAAAGAATTTCTTTTTACAGCCATTTGATCACCAAACATTTTTAACAAGAGTACTCTTTAGGGAGAATTTTGTTAATTTGGCAACTCAATGCACGCATATCATACATTCTCATTTACCTCTTTCTTCACCATCACACCTCCAACAATTGCTATCTACCCAAGGAAAAATTCTTCGAAGTCTGCTTGGGGTATAAAACTATCTATGCAAATACTTCAAGCAAAAGATCCTAAACTTTCTGGACTTAGTTGAATACTCCAGCACTGTGTCCACACTTAGGTACTTCAAGAAGGGCTTTGTTTGTAGATCTTAGTTGGCAAGCAAAATTATGAAAAGTGAGCAAGCCTGAGAGATCAGGAGTCTTGTTTGGGTGGTACAGCAAGTAATGAGCGTTGGTGAGTTGGGAAGTTCTAGCCAACTTATTTGTTTTAATGAGTGACAATGGTGGCAGCGGAAATTAGAGTTAGTTGCGAATCTAGCTATTTTATTATAGCACATGGACAATTTGTAAAAGTCTGTCTTATTAAGGTTTGTTAATACAAGGGATGCATAGAGCAATGTAGAGAGAAGGTGAGCTCTGGATATAATCATTTTGGTGTCTTTGGTTAGACAGTTTTTGCAGCAGTATAGGGTTCCAAGTTTATGGACTTAGCATACGATTTGTGCTATGTCTGTCAACTTAAGGTTTTGGTCAAGTATTACACCAAGAAGTTTAGCTTGCTTGGGGAGAGTTTGGTGTTACTGGCAGATTGGATAGAGAAAAAGAGCAGAAGAATTTAGAAGTTATGTACTCACCATAACGTTCCATCTGAGTAGGTGTCTTCATTTGTCTGCAACCTGTGGGTCTTGGATCCGATATCGGATCAGAGCTGGCAGTTATTTATACAGCTATGGATCCGAGCTCCTAGCCCCTCCCCTCACCAATAATCCCCTGCCATCCCCAATTGACCTCAGATCAAGTTTGCCCTGCTATATACCTGAAAAGATATCCCAAAAAGGAAAAGGCAGGAATAATACTATGATCTAATTCTTATGAAGGCCAGGGGGAAGGAGGGGGGGATGGCTGCAGACAAATGAAGACACCTACTCAGATGGAACGTTATGGTGAGTACATAACTTCTAAATCTGAAATAGGGACTTCATTTGTCAGCAACCTGTGGGACAGAGCCCCCAGCTACCCGAATCTTGGGCGGCCATCATGGAAGGATGTTTGGGAGCACTGCAGAGCCAAAGGATGCTCTACCTCTGGAGGGGACGTCCAGCTTGTAGTGGTGAATAAAGGTATGAGATGAGGCCCAAGTGGCTGCTGAGCAAATATCATCCAAAGGGACTCTAGATCTGAATGCAGTAGAAGTAGATATGGAACGAGTGGAGCGAGCACGGACCCTTTGGGGTGCGGGCCTCCCAGAAGCCTCATAAGCTAGATGGATACATTGGGAAATCCAGTGTGATAAGGTGACCTTCGAAACAGCTTTACCTAAATTGAATTTAGAAAACGAGACGAACAGCTGATCAGATCGTCTGTGACCAGCAGTCCTATGAATATAGAAACACAGCTGCCTGTGCACATCTAACGAGTGCAGCTTGTATTCTCCTTTATTCTGGTAATTAGGGAAGAAAACAGGAAGATTGATGGACTAATTGATACTGGTTTCTGAGGCCACCTTAGGTAGGAAGGATGGATTGGTCCTGAGGTATACTCTATCCTGATGAAAAACCAAATAAGGGGGTTTTACGGAAAGAGCTTGAAGTTCTGAAACTCTTTTCGCAGAGGTGATGGCTACTAGGAAAGCTGTTTTCCAAGACCGGTATTTAAGATCAGCAGAGGCAGCTGGTTCAAAGGGGGAAGCAGTCAAGGCCTGAAGAACTAGTGATAAATCCCAAGGGGGTATGGCTTCTCTGATCGAGGGCCTAAGCAAAAAGGTACCCTTGAGGAAGGTTTTACATAGTTTATCTGACATCAAGGGACCAGTCTCGTGTCCTACATGGTAATGGGAGATGGCTGCCAATTGTACCTTGACTGTCGAACAGCTAGCCCCTTGTTGAAAAAGCCCTGTAAGGAAGTCCAAAACTGACGTTAGTGGAGCAGGGAAGGGGTCCACATTATGATGCTCCGCCCAAACAGAAAAGCGCTTCCATTTATTGCAGTAAGCCTTCCTGGTGGAAGGTTTATGCGCTACCACCAAGATGGCTTTGACTGGAGAGGAGATACCGGGAGTCCTAATTAAGAGTGGAACTGGAGCAGCCAAGCAGTTAGCTTCAGGCTGTCCAGATTCGGGGTCGGTAAGCCTGATGGGTGGGAGATCAGATCCAGACTGGGATCTAGAATCCAGGGAGGATTCACCAAGTGAGACCACAGGTAAGGGAACCAAGTTTGTTGAGGCCAGAATGGGGCAATGTGGATCATCTTGCTCCCCAACCAAGAGGCTTTCTGTAACATCTTTAGCATAAGGGGTAGAGGAGGATAGGCATAAAGTAGACCGGGCGGCCAAGCATGCACTAGAGTGTCTCTTGGGGCTTCCCCTGTTGGGGGAATCGGGGCGAAGAAGTTGTCGCATTTCGTATTTGAAGGAGAGGCAAAAAGATCACAGCAGGGTTGCCCCCATTTTGCAAAAATCTGCTTCGCTACACAGGAGTTGAGAGACCACTCTTAAGGGGAAAGAATAGTGCGGCTGAGTTTGTCCACCAGGATGTTGGACCATCCCGGAATGTGCGTTGCGATTAGAAAGCGGTTGGTGGAGATTGCTCATTCCCACACTCTCAAGGCCTCTAGGCATAGAGGATAAGAGACCTGGTTCCCCCGTTTGTTGATATACCAGACAACGGACATGTTGTCCGTCTGTATCGCAATGGTTCCGACAGGAAGAAGGTTGTGAAGTGCTTGCAACACTAACAGCACTGCCCTCATCTCCAGAACATCGATATGCAGGGAGGTCTCCAAGTCGTTCCATGTGCCTTGGACTGTTCTGCCTGAGCAATGCCTCCCCCACCCGAGGCGAGAAGCGTCCGTGGTCACTGTGACTAGAGGAGGTGGGGCGCAGAAGGGCCGACCTGTATGGAGGTCTGGGGAATGCAGCCACCATAACAGGGCCCTCCTGCAAGCTTTGCTGATAGAGACAGGGTGGTGGAGAGGGAGAAGCTGGAAGGATCACTGTACTTGAAGGGTCCACTGTAATACCCTCATGTTTAGGCGGCGTCTGGGAGAGTAATTGCCGCTGCCATAGAGCCCAGTGCCCTCAGGACCAATTCTGCGGGAGGAGCTTCTGATTGGAGGATGGCCCGCACATGAAGACCGAGGTTCTGTAGTCGTTCCGAAGTGAGGTAGGCTCGAAGACTCCTAGTATCTAACCTGGCCCCTATGAAGTCTATCACTTGTGTTGGAGCAAGGGAGGACTAGTCCATGTTGATCGTGACGCCTAACTGGGGGGCTAGCCGAAGAAAAAAAATCTCTGGCTGAGCGGAGTAGATGCCTTGTTGGGGCGGTCAGGAGCCAGTCGTCCAGGTACGGGAAGACCTGCATTCCCTGGAGTCTCAAGTGGGCCGCTAACACTGCTAAAACTTTGGTTAACACCCTGGGGGCTGTGGTGAGGCCAAAGGGAAGGACCCTGAACTGATGGTGGCTGGCTCCCAGCCGTAAGCGGAGAAACCTCCTGGATCGCCTGTCCATTAAGATGTGGTAGTACGCATCCTTGAGGTCTATAGAGCACATCCAGTCGTTCACCCGTAACAGGGGGAGAATGGATTGAAGAGTGACCATTCGGAATTTCTCCTTGGTTACCACCAAGTTCAAAAGGGAGAGGTCTAGGATTGGTCTCGGGTCCCCCGTCTTTTTTGGCACCAGAAAGAACCTGGTGTAAAACCCTAATCCGAGCTGGTCTGGGGGGACGGGTTGGATGGCCCTTTTTTCGAGCATCTGCCGGATTTCCGCGGCTGCAGCCTCCCTCTGATCGGGTGGTACATCGGGGAGGTTCTCGACTCTGGGGACATGAAGCATAGGGATTTTGTAACCTCTGGATATAATCCAAAGCACCCAGCGGTCTGATGTAATGGACTCCCATGCCGGCAGGTGCCTCGAGAAATGCCCCCCGACTGCCTCCAGAGTGGAGCAGTCAGGCAACCCTTCAGGGCTGTTGCGTGGGCCAATCAGAGAAGGATTCTCTGGACCCAAAATTTCTCAGTGCCCCTCTGCCTCTAGGGTGGCGTCCTCCTGGTCTCTCCTCTGCCACGGAAGGACTGGTTGTCCGGAGCAAGTTGGGAATGCTGCAATTTCCGGAACCACATCTTCTTCTGTCCCTTTTGGTTCTTGGAAAAGGATCTCTGGGGAGCAGAGAAGCAGACTCAGACGGCAGACCGCGTCTTCCCGTCCTTCTCGCTCTGGACAAGTGTCTCACGAACGGTTTTGCCAAACAAGGCAAAACCATCAAAGGGGGCATTCGCAAAGGACACCTTAAAGGGCTCAGCGAAGTCACAAGGTCAGAGCCAGGCCTGGCACCTCATCACTAGGCTCACTCCGCTGGCTCTAGCGGCTCCCTCAGTAGCTTGAGACAGAAGCCGCATAGAGGTATTGGAAACAGATCTCAGAGTGGCCATACGAGTGGAGTACAATTGCTTGTCCTCCACCAACATGGACTCCGGGGGGAATCAGCGTATTCTTTGGTAAGATCGCGCTGCATCCTGATGACATGTGCCATGTAGTTCAGAGACCTTATCGAGAAGGTTGCTGAACTGAATACCCGCTTCCCAAGGCGATCCATCAAATCGAGACTCCTTGCTCGGAGAATGGACCGAGGGACTCTCCTGAGCTAGTTCCCTCTTAGTGGCTGCCGCCATCAACATGGAATCTAGAGGGGGACCCTTGCTCCAGTGGGGACGGTCTGCGGGGGGGCTCAAGATCCTGTCCGGGCGCTTGGGAACAGGCTCCACAGTGTCCGGCTCCTTCCACGTCCTAGTGATCACAAGGTCCACCAGGGGGTTGGCCGGAGGGGACACCCAAAAGGTAGACTGGCCTGCTTCGAATGCCTCCAGGAACACTGACTCATCGGAGGAAGCCTTGGGGGCAGACCACCCCCCCCCTGAGCCTAAGCATTTCCATGAGGTCTACAAAGGAGACATCCTCGAGGGGTGATCTTGGGGAACCTTCCCCTTCATCCAAGTCAGTGTCCTCTGTTAAGGACTCTGGGGAGTCCACGTGCCTCCTCTTACACTTGTGCTTGCGAGGCACTTCCTCGGGGGGGCCGTCCGAGGAGGTCTCGCCAGCAATGTCCTGTTCCAAAGGAACAACCTGGGACATTGAAGCAGGCTGTCCCTGTGGCCGGGTGATGGAAGCCTGGCCCAGCAGAGAGGGAGTGCAGGGGGTCTGGATGCTCTCGACAGAGCCCTCTGCACTACATCGAAGGCCGAGGGGGAGCTGCTCTCCCTGGGCTCCGGGAGCCAACTCCCACTCGGAATCGATGAAGGGATCGAAACTGGCTCCGAGACAATCGGATCCGAGGGACCAGTGTGCTCAGACCTGGACGGAGCCGAAGGCACACGGAACCCCTCGGATCCGAAGCTCGGGCCACGGCTCCGAGAGGTCGGATCCGACGATGGAACAGACAAACTTGAGGGCAGGGTCGGATCCGAAGTACCCAGTACTGTCAGCGCCGACCCGTCCCCAACGCTGCCCGGCTCCAAGCGCTCCGAACCAGAGAAGCGGGTCGGAGAAGGAGCTATCAGAGCAAAAAAGTGTGTCGAGCTCCCCCCCACAAAGGGGGGGGGAGGCAGGAGCACTCCCATCTGCAGCTGGGCCTGGATGAACCTTCTCATCATCCGATCCAAGTCTGCGTCAGACAGGCTGTAGGTGGATCTCAACGAGGCCACAGAGGCAGGCCTGCAGTGCTGTCTCTATGACCTCGACGGAGATCAGGTCTCCTCCTCCTCTGGTCCCGGGGAGAAGCAAGGTGATCAGAGCCGTGGAGGGAGAAGCCCGCTTAGCTGGGGGGGGGGCCGAAGTGGAGGCCTTGGCCCGCCACTTGTGGTGCTTCTCCCTCAGTTTCTCCCTCCTGGCCTCCCTATCCTCTGGCGCTTTAGTGGGAGTTTGAATCCCGGCTGGAGGAAGGAGGGCAGGAGTGTCTACCACCACAGGCTGGGGAGGTGCCACGGGAGTAGTGGAGGCCGAAGCAGACTCTAGGCAAAACTCCCACCAGGACCAGCTTCGACCTCCGCTCTTTCAGTGCCCTGGGGTTGAACCCTGCACAAATCATGCATCCTGAGGACAGGTGTCCAACCCCAAGGCACCGAACACACAGAGTGTGGCCATCCGCCGGTGAAAGCTTATGGCCACACTCGGTGCACTTAGAAAAAATGGGCTTTGGGGCCTCTGACATTTTCCCTCAAGGAAAGGACTACACACGCACATCAGGCCCCAAAACACGAACACACACACACACACACACATACACACACACACACACACACACACTACGACCAGCGAGGGGAGGAAACACTAAAAATAAAATTAAAAGTGGTAAAAGTTAACCTAAAGGGAACCTAAAACACACACGCAAGTTTAAAAAGAAAAGATTTTCTGTTTTTAACAAGTTTTTTGAAGAAGTTATCTGAAGTCGCCAGGAGCTCTGCAATCCAGCTGTCTCTTCTAAAAGCGGCAAACTAGATCTGAGGTCAATTGGGGTTGGCAGGGGATTATTGGTGAGGGGAGGAGCTAGGAGCTCGGATCCATAGCTGTATAAATAATTGCCGGCTCGGATCCGATATCGGAGCCAAGACCCACAGGTTGCTGACAAAAGAAGTCCCTACTTCAGATCAATAGTTTTGGTAGGGTGGAAAAGCATAAGTTGAGTTTTTTTAGGGTTAAGTATTAGTTGTGCGTTAACCCATTTTTCGATGCTGGAGAAGGCCTCTTGGGTTTTAATGTGAAGTGTTTGGAGTGTGGGGGCTGATCGATCGGTGTAGTATGTGGATACTAGACTACTGTAGCTTGTTGGGTGGTGGTGTGGAGGGTCTATACATCTACTGTCACTGGAAGAAGGGGGACAAAGTAATTATGCCACTTGACTGCTTGATGGCATTGGATAGGTAGTCTTGAAACTACAGGAAAGAAGGGTTAGATTGGGTTTGGCTAGGAAAGTAGTTTGCTGGGGAATAATGCATCGAATGCTTTGGACAGATAGAGGAAAATAACAGACACTAGGTTTCCTTGGTTCCTATATTGATTGATAGTGTTGATGAAGGATACAAGTGCTGTGTTGGTGCTATAGAACGGGTGAAAGCCAAGTTGGGTGTTGGTGAAGAGACTACAAGTACATGTTTCATCAACCGAGAATGGCTTCATTTTTCAAGGCGTTTTGATAAGGGGGATAAGATTGCTATGGGGCGGTAGTTGCCAAGTTCGGTTGAGGGACCACCTTTGTGCAAGGGTACTATGTAGGTGGTTTTCCAAAAGCTGGAATTGTATGCTCACTAATTGACCAGTTGATAAGTATTGAAACGGGAGA
Source organism: Protopterus annectens (assembly GCF_019279795.1). Classification (NCBI taxonomy): domain Eukaryota; kingdom Metazoa; phylum Chordata; order Ceratodontiformes; family Protopteridae; genus Protopterus; species Protopterus annectens. The sequence goes on from NC_056747.1 coordinate 832,607,191, forward strand.
AGCTAAAGCACTAGAAGCAATTTTGAGATGCTCTGCAGTGAGTCTGTCGATTGCCAAGGTGGTGGATTTTAGTTTAGTGAAGTACTTGTATATTGTGTTGGTAAAACTGGTCTGAGAATGATTGGGGGGTATGAGCTTGGGTTGCTGACTGGTTGTGGGGGGGTGCAGATCTGGCTGTTGCAAGTTAGGTTAAGGATGGAAGAAATAAAGTAGTTGTTAAATTGGGTAGCAATCTATATTATTATCTCCTCCTATATTGGGGGGAGGGGTAGTGGGTTTGCCTGGTTGTAATACTTGGTTGACAGCTGCCCAGAATTTTTGGGGATTAGTGGTATGCCTTGCTTGTAGTGCTGAGTAGTGATTTTTCTTATATTGCCTAATCTGTTTTCTTGCTTTGTTATGCAATTTGAGGAAGATAGTACAGTTGTGTACACTTAACAAATGTAGATGTTAGAATGTTCACTGCTGCAGTCATCACCATTGGGTTATCCATGCTGTGGTATCCCTCAGTCGGTCCGAATACCAGAGTCAAGGTTTTGTGCGTCGGCTGTTGTCACTTGCTGGGTGACATCAGGTCGTCCGAGCAATAAAGGAGAGCAGGCGATGCCTTTACCTCAGTTTTCTTGCCTTAACCAAACAAGTCCAATTTTAATAATTAGTAGTAGTCCTAGGGAGAAAGACCCCCCAGAGAAATATGTACGTGTGGAAGGTTGATAGAAACTTAAGCTTGAGACACCATGCCCTGCAGAACTGCAGAGGCAAACCCAGCCCTAGCTTTTGAGAATAGATTCAGATGGTAATGCTTGGTGAAGGTGTGGACTGTACTACATGTGGCAGCTTCCAAGATGTCCTTGGTGGGTACCCCCTCTAAGGAATGCTGTGGAAGTAGAAGTAGCCCTAGTGGAATGGGTTCTGATGGTCCCAGGGGGAAGTTTTCCATGCAAGGAGTAGCAAAACTGGATGCAGAGTGCTATCCATTTGGAAATGGTCTGTTTGGATATTGGTTTCCCCTGTGCCCCTGTTTTAAAGCTGACCAAGAGCTGGTCAGTTTTTCTGAATGCCTTTCTATGATCCAGATAAAATCCGAGTTGCCTGTGCACATCCAAAGAAAGCATTATCCTTTTCCCCCTTGTTCCTGAGAGTGTTAGGGATGTAGGTGGGCAGTGGATGGCCTGGGTGAGGGTAACATACGAAACCACCTTTAGCATGAAGTAGGGGGTTGGTTCACAAGGAGACCCTGTCTGCATGGAAGATGATAAATGGCTCAATAGCCATTAAAGCTTGAAGCTGACACTCTCCTGGATGAGGTGATGGCCAGGAGAAAGGTGATCTTCCAAGAGAAGTACTTTAATTCTCAGGATGCGGCAGGCTCGAAGGGGGACAGAGTAAGCTTTTCTAAAACAAAGTTCAGATCCCTGGCTGGGGTGGGCTGTCTTCTGGGAGGCCCAATATTAGAGGCTCCTCCAAGGAATTGTTTGACAAGAGGGTGAGAGAACAATGGCCGTTCTGTATCAAAGTGTGCCGAGATGGCAGAGGCATGGATCTTTATGGAAGAGAAGCAGAGATCCTTATTAGGAAGCTCAGCCAGATGATCTAGAATAAGACGAATGGAGAGCAGATAAATATCCGCCCCTTGGACTGGATCCAGGAGCAGAATCATTTCCATTTTCCAGCATAACGACTCTGGTGCTGGGGCTTCTGTGATGTCAAGGACTTGCTTGCTTAGCATAGATTCCTGCTTGGTTATGGTAGAGAGCTTGAGTGTTTGAAGGTCTGGGTACAGCATTGTTCCCCCCTCCCTGGGATAGCAGGTGAGGTATCAGAAATAGCTGCCGGGGGGGGGGTGGAGAGATAGGCTGCACAGCAGTGGGTACCAATGCTGTCTGGGCCAATCTGGGGCAATGAGTATTGCTTTGGATTTTTCCACCCTTATCTTGATTAGTACTTTTGGACTGGAAGGAAGAGGTGGGAATGCATACACAAAGCAGGTATTCCAAGGGAAGGTCAGGGCATTGACCTTCCAGGCCAGGTGATGGTACTCCCTGATGCAGAATTTATATACTTGGTGATTTAAATGGGAGGCATAGAGTTCCACCTGGGGGGTCCCCCATACAAAGGTAATTTGCAGAAAAATGTCTCTGTGAATGTTTCTGCTTAAGTGGTCTGCTAGGGTGTTGTTGATGCTTGGTAGGTATCGAGCTATAAGATGTAGTCCCATGGATGATGCTGCTAGCCACAGGTTCATGGCTAATCTGCACGGGGGTAAGATATAGTCCCTCCCGGTTTGTTGATGTACCACATGACTGTGGTGTTGTCTGTTTTTATAAGAACCACCCCCGGTTTGAGGTAGGGTTTGAAGGATTCCAGAGAGTTTTGCACTGCTATCATTTCCTTTTGGTTGATGTGCAAGGGTAGCATTTAGGCATCCCAGAGACCTTGGGCACATATGCCTTCCAGGTGGCTGCCCCCGGGCTATGTCCAAAGCATCTGTAGTTATGGTCTGGTCTGACGGAGGATGAATAAGTCCCTTTTTCAGTGCACAGGCCTGGGCCCGCCAGAGGAACTCTGATCTTATGCAAGGGATCACCAGCAGGGAGGTGTTCAGAAGCAGACTATGTTGACACCATAGGTTCTTTAGGTACCACTGAAACTTCCTCATGTGCAGTCTGGCCAGAGGTACCAGGAGGATGCACGAGGCCATGTACCCTAGAGCTTGCAGAATTTCCTGGCAGAAAACTGGGTTTGGGAGGCAAGAGAAGTATTTTGGTAGGAATGTTTTTCTGGGCACAGAAAGGCCATTTGTTGTTCTGTGTTCAATAATGCTCCCAGAATTAAGATTTTCCTGGTCGGTGTCCGTTTTGATTTCCTTTCGTCGACCGTCAACCCCAGAGAGGTTAGTAGGGTTTTTACTAATGAGAGGTGCTGCAGGAACAGTTCCTTGCAGTCTGCCTGGATGAGACAGTCATCCAGGTAAGGGTAAACCTGTACATTGTTTTGCCTGCAGAAGGCAATGGCAAGAGCTAGACATACGGTGAATACCCTGGGAGCAGTAGATAAGCCAAATGGCAAAGCAGAGAATTGAAAGTATAATGATCCTGCTCTTAAGCACAGGAATTTTCTGCATGATCCCCTTATTGGGATAAGCAAGTAAGCATCTTTTAGGTCTAAGGTAACCATCCAAGCTTTGTTTGGCAGCATAGATAGAAGCTGTTGTAAGACAAGCATTCTGAATTTTGGGATAATCAGGAAAGTACTGAGAAAGGATAGGTCCAGGACGGGATGCCAAGTTCCCTCTTTCCTGGAAACAAGGAATAGTTTGGAATATAATCCTTTTGCAACTTGTTCTGGATAGACAGGTTCCACTACCCCTAGAGGTATCAGGCTTTGCACTTGTTTTAGTGCTTCTGCACATGGCTTAGGAGGTAGATCTGGGTACCCTGTTGGAGGTGGTAATTCTCCAAAATTTAATTTGTACCACTGAGCAATGATTTTTAAGACCAACTGATCTTTTGTTATAAAGTTCCAATTTTCTCTGCAAAGAGATAAAACTTTCTCTTAGCATTTGGGTGGAGGCAGGCAAAGAAGGGAAAGGTAGTCAAGAGTTTTTAGCATACATAGTGGTTTTTGAACTCCCTGCTCTAGAGTTTGGGGGGGGGGGGGACTTAAGTTTTTTGCTAGCCCCAAATTTGAGCCCTGGTGGGTCTGTCCCTACGGGTTTTGCCTTGTGCCTGCCTGTTTGGTGCAGAAAAGGACCAGCGTTTAGAGGGGAAAATATCTGCTAAACCTAGGAGGTTGTACTTGAAGGAAATCTTTAACAGTCTGCATCGATTTTGCTTGGTCTTCCATCTTAAGTACTTCAGTTTTCTGTCCGAACAAGTGGTCATTGTCAAGGAGGCGAAACCATGATTTTAGCTTTGACATGATCAGGGAGAGGTTGTTCCTTCAACCGTGCATGTGTTCCGATTACAGATCCTGTAACCGCTGCCCTCCTAGAAGCTTCTAGGGCATCAAACCCACAGCGCAAGAAGTGCTTTGCCACCTGAGAGGAAGAGTGCAGTAATTCTGCTCTCTATTACTGGCAAAATCTGGTAAAGCAGAAATTTTCTGCTTCAAAAGTTCCAAAGTGTGCCGTTGATATTTTAACATATGCAGCAGACAGTTGAGAGCCCTTATAGTTAAAGTTGCAGAGGTATATACTGTTTTACCCAATCTGTCTAGGGCCCTGGATTCTTTGAGGGAGTAGAATTCTTTGCAGAGGTAGCCTTAACTCCCTTAAGTTCCCGAGTAATCACCTCTGGGTCTGCTATAGGATTTCTGGACAGGAATTTATGCAAGTCAGGTACCCTGCAATACCAGTCTGGTTTTCTGGGGGCAGGTGGAAGGGCTTCAGGGGTAAGGCTGGGTTCTTGGTAAACATCATCTACAAACTCCAAAATCTGCGAGATGGTCAAGGGCCTATGCTGGGGTAGGTCCAAAAACTCTCAAGCTTTTCTTGGCTCGAGGGAAATCCATTGGGTGTGTTCCCAAAGGAAAAGTCCTCCGGAGGTGATGCAGAAGGGATAGATTCTTCTGCATCTGAGTCTTCACAGGCAGTAAGAGGATTTTCTTCTTCAAAGACAGGAGTCAGATCCTCTAAGTCTAAATCCGAAAGGATGACTGGAGAAGGATCTCTTCTCCTTTTGGCTGGAATGGCCCGATTACCCTTGATGAAAGTGATGAGATCCTCCTCCATTTTAAGCATTCTAGTTTAAGGAGGGGGGGAGGAGTACTAGTTGAATGGGGACTTTTTGCTGTTTTCTTTGGAATGGGTCTAAATCCGGCCTGAAGAGTATCCCTCGGTGCCGTTGGTGTGTTAGTCAGAAGAGAGGGCGAAGGCCTTGAAGTGAAATCGTAAGTGCGAGCGGCATCCTCGGAAGCTGGTGCCTGCTTAGTGGCTCTGGACTCAACCGAGGGAGAGACAGCTGAAGGCTCATTAGATTATGCAGACATTTGTGGCATACACGACTCCAAAAGGGTCTCAGTAGTGGCCTGCGAAAAAAATTGAGCCGGGCATCAGGGGCTGCGAAATTGCCTCACTGAATTCCAAAGAACTGACTACCTGTTTAGCAGTGTTGTCAGAAGGCCTGGCCTTATCCGGTCTCTCTCTGTCCTTATCTTTACGTTTTTTCAGATCATCTGTGGTTTGCTGACTGATGGATGCCATATTGGTAGTCAGAGGCAGAAGACTAAAATAACTGGCTACATTCAGAGCTCTACGATGAATAGTTCTAGCATTATAGAGGGCACAGAACAGACAGCGGAGTATATCATGATCTGGGCTTAAGCAAGTGATGCAAAAAGAATGGAAGTCTCTGTATGGTATTTGCTTTCCACAGGCGAGACAGACTTTTTCGGACATCGGTTAGTGCAAGAAAAAGGAAGGATCCCCAATAGGGTACTTGGCTTTAAACATTTTTAGCTGAAGTTCGAATTCTGGAAACAGCCAACAGGCACTGTTGCGAATTGCTTCTGCTACAGGCTCCACAGCAAGAAAGAGTGAGGTAATGGCGCCATCTGCTCTCCTTTATAGCTCAGACGACATGACGTCACCTAGCAAGCAATAGCAGCCCATGCACAAAACCTTAACTATGGTATTCGGATCGACTGAGGGCTACCATAGCATGGATAAACGAATGGTAATGACTGCAGCAGTGAGAAACAAACATCTGCCTGTTGTGATACCATGTATCCAAGCTTTATCCCCAAGTGTGCGAGAGAGAGAGAGAGAGAGAGAGAGAGAGAGAGAGAGACACGAGAGAGAGAGAGAGAGAGAGAGAGAGAGAGAGAGAGAGAGAGAGACAGAGAGAGAGAGAGAGAGAGAGAGAGAGACACGAGAGAGAGAGAGAGAGAGAGAGAGACACACGAGAGAGAGAGAGAGACACGAGAGAGAGAGAGAGACACGAGAGAGAGAGAGAGAGACACGAGAGAGAGAGAGAGAGACATGAGAGAGAGAGAGAGAGAGAAGAGAGAGAGAGACACGAGAGAGAGAGAGAGACACGAGAGAGAGACACGAGAAAGAGAGACACGAGAGAGAGACACGAGAGAGAGAGAGACAAGAGAGAG
>NC_056747.1:832618292-832630792 GCF_019279795.1 Protopterus annectens
CTGAACATGTGTTAATGGGAAAAAAACAAACTACTATCTTTGTAAAGGTAAGAAACTTGGCATTTTTAAATTTTCACGTTTTTGTACACATAGCTTAAGCCAAGAGCATTATTTTCTTACAATGTTGAATGTTTAAACTATCTTAATTCTACAAATAAATAACTTCTTGCACTCCACACCCAGCCAAGCAGCCCAAGGTCTCAACATATCAACATTAAACTTGCTTTTGTCCAGCCTTTTCTCTTAAACTGTAAAGCCTGTACTTCTTACAACAGAGTACTTGTTTACTTTAATATCTTTAACGCATACAACAGTCACTGAATAGACTCCCCCACATTTAAAACTGCCCTGACTATACACTAAACAAAACTGCTTTACTACATATAGCATGCAGTTTACACCATAACATGTTTTATACAGATAGTTTTTATTTAGTTACTTCACCCCTTTTAGTGTTTCACCCCTTTTAGTGTCTCAAGCATTATTGACAAAATAGGGTACACGTTTTACTGTCCACTCAAGTTTAACAAAACCGAAGTAGTCTTTCTTAGCCACTTTTTCTTGTGAAGCCATACTTCACAAACATTATTGATGCTTTACAGTCTTCCATTAATTCACTAACTTCAGTGTTGCTCGTCTTCATCCTGTTCATTTCCATCTCCCAAAATGAGACTCTGGTTCATGTCAAAGGTACTCCTGACTTTCTTGTTAATTCCTAATCCTTTTTGTCTTTTAAACATTTCCTTAGCAACATTAGACAAGGTTTCACTGGCAAAGTCTCCCTATGAGCTTCACTGTCAGAAAATGAGAAGCAGATTCCCCTCTCTTTTTGGTGGCTCACTTTTAGTTGGATAACCTTTAATAGTCTGTTGTGCATCAAAATCAGGTCTATACACACTGAGCAGAGTGGATAAGATTTGTCTGGGCTACATGCTCAGAGAGCTCCTCTGTCTCTTTTTCATGCCTGTATTTGAGTTTTTTTTTGCACTTTTAAAGTTTTTGCTTAGTTTAAAATGGTAGGCTACACATGCAGCTGTTCGCAGAGATATACAAGTATCCTGTTTTTTTCGATTATTTATACAGATTATTGTTTTTAACAATTTATACATAGCACTTTTATTGTCTGCTTTTTAGTCCGAGTGTATTTTATTGCTATTAACTAATCTGCACAAGTAACTGATTTGTCTGCAGTTTAAAGCATTCTGTATCTTTACAAATCTTTATCGGTTTTGTCCCCACCCTCCCTCTTGGTCTTATACTTGGTGGCTTTGCAGTTGCCCGCCCCTACTGTAAATCTGTGACACTCCTCCCAGTCTAGTGTCATTAGGTCATTCTACCTAGTACAGAGAGAACATTTGATAAGGCCTTCTGTTTCTCCTTTTTCCCTTTCAAAAAAAAAACTGAACCTCCTTGTGTTCTGACTGTCCTTCTCAAACATTTTGGAAATATAGAGTATATTTCAGAGCATTTATTATAACTGTAATTGCCTTAATATTGCTACAACTCAAGTGCTCTAGGTTGCACAGCATCTGAAGTGTTTGTGTGTTTTAGCTGCTTTTCTGTATATATAGACTTCTGTTTCTTTAACTAAATAAGCTCTGCAAAGTTGTTTTATTGCATTCCCGCCTGTATTTGAGTTTTTTTGCACTTTTAAAATTTTTGTTTAGTTTAACTGGTAGGCTACACACTCAAGTGCGCTAGCCGAATTAAAGCATTTACTGTGTTTCTGTACCTAATTTCTGCTACTTTGTATGAAAAAAACCCTAGTTTCCCGCCTTTACTGAAATAGAATAGTCCAGTCTTGAGGTATTGCTGATCTCTTGGCTGTGTCATAGTTCCTGTGTTGCCCATATCCTTATTTGGATAGGAGGAAGCTTCTTTGTTCACCAGTGAGAGTGGGGAGCTCTGAGCAGCCTATCTGTCCCTTGAGGAGTGGTTCCAGCCCAGTGACCTATAGCTTATTGGCCGTTTTGGGCCATTTCCTATCTCTTTCTAGCCCCCTGCTTTAAAGCCAGCTTTAGTGCGCTCTTGCGCTTTTAATTTAAAGTTTGTCCTGTTTGTTGCATTTACCTGTTGAGGCTACACACTCAAGTGCGCTAGCCTGTGTTACATATTTATTGCATTTTCCTGCTGTTTGTTGCAAAAAAGAAAAAATTTCCTTTTTTCCAGTCTTTCTTGACCTAGAGTAGTCCAATTACAGGCTTTGCTGTATTCTGGACTTTTGGAAAGTTCCTGTGTTGCCAGTTTCCTTTCTTGGATAAAGGGAGGCTTTTTTGCTCACCAGTGGCAGTGGGGAGCTTGGGGCAGCCTATCTATCCCTGGAGGAGTGTTCCCAGCACAGGAATCTAGTAGTCTACTGGCTGTTTTGGGCCAATTTCTAGCTCTTTCAAGTCACCCTGTATAAAACCCGCTTTAGCGGGATTTTGTGCATAGCACAGCATCGGGCAGCACCGCTTAATTGGGTTTAAACCATTCTCGGCTCCCTTAGAACTGATCTAGTTCTCATAATAAACACCCTATTCCCACTCTAAAGCCTGGCACTTACTCACTAAAGCAATTATATAAGTCAACACTAAAAAATTAAAAGCACTACACCCTCACAAACTCCCCTTGAGTATTTTGTTCCCCATTGGCCCTTTTTTTCAATTATAAAGGAATTCCCAATACTATTCTAGCATGTCCAAAGGTCAGTTGTCAATCTCCTCTCCGGTTCAGCTGGTGAATCTGGGAATCTTGAGGCAATGTTACAACTGCCTCATGTACACAGACAACCCTCTCCTCCTCCCAACAAATTCCAACACATGTGAGAGATGTAAGCATATAGCCAACTGGAGGCTAAGCTCTCTCAACTCAGTACTGGCGTAACCAGCCAGGAGGAGAAGGAAACCACACTCACTACAATTCCAGTCTCACATAGACCTACCATGACAGCAAACCAAACACAAATCCACTCTGAGGCTCTAAATAAAAATCTGCCTAAGCAGGAGAGACCGCCAAAGCAGACACCCAAGCAACCGCTACCCCAAAACAAAACACATGCAACACATAGCTCACAAAGCCAGTGTGCCAAACAGTCACAGCCCTTAAGGCTAAACAACACACCTGATACACTTGTAATAGGGGACTGTATTGTCAGGCACACTGACGTCCCGCTCACCAGGCTGAACAAGGAGAAGGTCACGGTGAGCTGCCTGTCGGGCGCTAGGATCCGCCACATAACACAAGCACTCAGGTCACTCCAAGGCAAGTACAAATATGACTCCATCATTGTCCATGCTGGTGTGAATGACCTGAGACGTACCTCCCTGGACTGCATGAAAAGAGACAGAGGAGCTCTCTGAGCATGTAGCCCATGCCGGTATGACCCTGACCTTGAGTAGCATCTTATCCTCACCAAGAATAATGCCACAATATGAAGACAAGAGGATCAATTTCAACAATTGGCTTAAGTATTGGTGTCATTCAAAGGGGATCCAATGCCTGTCTGCCTGGGATGACATGCTCGACAAGCCACAATGCTTCGCTAGGGACGGCTTGCACCAGTCACTCCTGGGCTTTCGGATATTGGCAAAGGCTCTTGCCACCCCCATAGTGCCTTTTTTAGGCAAGGCTCAAAAGACAAACCCACCTCCATAGTTTCTTATCCCTTGTGATACCAAAGAGTAATGCTACTCAATGCCAGAAGTCTAAACCTCAAAATGCACGCACTCGAAACTCTCCTTAGCATGGAGAACATCAATATCTGTGCAGTAAAAGAAACCTGGTTCAAGGCTCCCAAGAGCACCCCAGCACTACCAGGTTATACCTCATACCATATTTTTCGGCCCCAAAACTTGGACCGAACCACAAAAGGAGGGGGAGTATCAATATTCGTCAAAGATACCCACACCTCCAGGTTGGTGGCACAGCACGAAGCATCAGAGACTATCCATGTGTAACTAACAGTGGGTAAAACGGCCTTCCAGCTTATAGCCTGCTACAGACCACCCTCCCAAACCCAGGAACCCCACTCGGCCTTCCTGAGAACAATGGAAAATATGAAGGTCTCTCCAAACACCATTTTATATTGGGCGACTTCAACTACCCTAACATAGAATGGGAGCATTACTCTAGCTCCAACACCCTAGCCCGAAGGTTCCTAGAATTTATAAACTCAAATGCTATGGAACAACTTCTTGCCACTCCCACAAGAGGGGAAAACATACTGGACCTGATCATCACCAACATGGGGACTCTATGCTCCAGACCAGAAGTGTATCCCTCACTGGTAAGATCAGACCATAAACTAATCTCACTAGATATTCACATCCCGACCCCAGACCCTGCCCAGAAAACCACAGTGAAAAACTTCTATAAAGCAAATTTCACACTCCTCAAAAACGAGATGGAATCCTTCAAAGCCCCCGGGCCTGTGGAGAATACGGCCCAGACCACAGAATCCTTTAAAAACGCATTCTATGAATGTATGGATCATGCAATCCCAAATAAAACCAAGACCCAATCCTCCAAAGTTAGGCGTCCTGTCTGGTGGACCCCAGCCATAAGCAAACTATACAATAGAAGGAGGAAGCTACTACATGATAGAGCAAAATCCCAAAAAGAGAAGGAATCTCTGATCAGTATTAGCAAAAAACTACGGGCACTCATAAAATCGTCTAAGGCCAGCTTAGAGAGAAAAATTGCACAGGACACCAAGGATAATCACAAGGCTTTCTTTAGTTATGTTATGAACCTGGGTGGAAATTCCCAGATATGCTCGGAATTAGTCCAAAATGACAAAAAATACACCGAACTCACAGACATTGCCAACATCCTAGCAGACAGGTTCAGTGCAAACTTCTCCCCCCCTTCCTCACCAAAAGGGCAAATATCTATCCCAGCAGAGAGTGCTGCCCCCCCTGACATCTCAGATGCTCAGGTAAGAGCCGCCCTCTCCAAAGCAAAAAATACAGCATCAATGGGACCAGACAGTGTCCCGGGCTGCGTACTACATGAACTCCAAGAACAACTAAACCCAAACATAAAACTACTGTTAAATCTCAGCCTTACTACAGGATATGTACCCAAAGAGAGGCATACAGCAACAGTGGTCCCTCTCCACAAAGGTGGTGCCTCAACAGATCCTGGAAACTATCGCCTCATAAGCCTCACTAGCTTGGTCTACAAAGCTATGGAAAGGATCATCATGGACCTCATAAATAAAGATATTGGGGACCTACAGACACTGGATCCTACCCAGTTCGGCTTTAAGGGCAGATCCTGCTTCTTAAACCTGGTTGATTTCTTTGAAACAGTCACCAAGGCCATTGAAGAGGGGAAGGGGGTCCACACAGCCTACCTGGACCTTGCAAAAGCCTTAGATACAATACCCCACTCTGGCATTATAGATAAGCTCACCAGCTTAAATATAAACCCCTATGTCACTAGATGGGTTGCAAACTGGCTCAAGGACAAAACCCACATGGTTAGAATTGCTGGAGCCATGTCAGACTCCAAACCAGTTACAAGTGGCGTCCCACAAGGCTCAGTCCTGGGACTTCTCTTGTTCGGTATATATTTCTCGGAGGTACAGGCTAACAAGGAAGGACTGTGGCTGACCAAGTTCGCAGAGGACTGCAACCTGGGCACCATAATAGACCCTCCAGCCGACACAAGCATCCTACTAAAGGGCCTCAAAGAAACAGACAACTGGTGCCAGAGCCATGGCCGCAAGCTAAAAGCCAAAAAGTGTATAGTCATCCCCTTTGACAAAAACAAAGTGCCCACAAATTACCACATAGGTAGTAATCCATTAAGTACGGAAGTAATTAGGGACCTGGGAACCCAAGTTGACAGCAATCTCTTATTTGACAACCACGTGGCCAAAGTGGTTAGAAAAACATTTTATATAGCCCACCTAATCATGAAGGGATTCACATCTTGATCAGGGGAGGTCATCGTGCCTCTTTACTCATTCCTCATCATGCCCATAACTGAGTACAATGCCCCTTTTGGGATGTACCTTACCAGACACCTGCAGCAACTGGAAAGACCCCAAAAGTAGCTCACCAAGAGGATCAAAGGGCTCAAAACAGGTGCCATATGCTGCCCGGTTAAAGAAACTCCAGCTCTACTCAGTGGCATACCACCTGCTCAGAGGCAATCTGTGCCTGACGTACAAGGCCATGTCCAACCCGGAATTAATGGACACGCTGCACCTCAGAAAATCCAAATCCCATCGAGCTACTCGCTCGAGAGACTTGAACTTCAGCACTGAAATAAATAGGACATGCTGGAGGGACAGATTCATAACCCAGAGGTTCCCTTCACTCTGGAATAAAATCCCAGTCCAGGTTAGGCAGAGTCCCTCATTGACCCTCTTAAAGAGGAATCTTGAGGAGTGGACGGGAGATGGTAGGTTTACACTGGGTATCACTTCAGTGTCACTGTTAGACACAGGCACAGTATACTAACCTCGAAAAAGGGCATAGCAAATTTCATTTAAAATGGGTGGCGAAAGCCAAACACACTCTGGCTAGGCTTATAAATGCCCTAGGGCAGATAGCCTAGTATGAACCTATGAACCTAAAAGTCTTTGATCCTCCAGGAAAAACATTATGGAGAAAAATGCAATCTCACACCTGCCTTTCTACATTACCCAATTGCTGGTATACATTTGCTTTTCTTCTGTTTGGTGTGCAGTGAATAAATCAATTTCTACAAACAGTCTGCCGTTTTTAACAAGTTTCCATCTCCAATTTTCCCTTCTGCCACAGTTTTGGTCAGGATCAAGTCTTTCTTCTGCAATGATTGTAACTTTTACCAATAAAGGTCTTGGCTCCTTTCTCATGGCCAGGTTTGGATCATACACTTTATGTACCTTTTCAACTTAAAAATCCTGCTGTGAAATAACAGTCCAGTACCTATTTGTACTGTAATAAAATTACAGTCTGCTCATTCCAGTTTCTCTAGTACAGCACAAAATCTCAGGTTTGCACTACACACGCTAAGAAGAAATATTTCAAAATGGCAGTTAAAGGTCTCACACTCAGCCATCATTTTCTTCATTTCAGTCTCTGATTATGCAGTGTTATCAATTCATCTGAAATGCTACTTAAAGCTTCTTCTATTTTTTCATCTTTTATTTGAGTTGATTAAAATAAATGAAACATTGAAAGAGTTTTTATCACCTCCAAGTACATTTGATTTATTTTTCCTTAAATTTACTGGAGGATACCTCCTGCAGTAAAGCTGAATCTTAACTGCTTTTTGCCAAACATCTGCAGGATTCTTTCCAGCCAGTGTTTCCTCTCTGCCTTTTCAGGTTGGTTATCTTTCAGATTCTCTAAATTTCATATTTTCTGGTCTCCTGGCAGTGTACTTCCTAACTAGTAACTGAATTTTGCAAGCTGACAATCACTGGTTCTTATTTCTGTTTCTATTTTCACACTGGCAGATTTGAAATTAAGCTTTTAACCAGTGTGAAGCCTTCTTGGAAGTCCTCTAAAATGACTGCTCTTGATCAGTTACCACCATCATCATGAACAGAATTAATTTGTCCTCTGCTGAAATACAGCTGGCTAACAGAGGCAAAGCAAATACTAAAGGGGAAAATTAATTAAAACCCTGTAACTCTAATTTATCAGACATAACATTTTGCAGCTGTATGGTACTGCTTTTTACACCTCTGTCCTCTAGGCCATCATGCCTCAAACCGATACCTGAAACCAGCCCACTCGACTCACTTATAGACGTATAAATATCAGTACCACAAGTTGCTGAAATCAGAGCAAAAAGTAGATGGAGTCAAAGTTTTGAGGAAAACTGATGGCATTTCCAGAAAAGTGAAATATTTAAAACACTAAATGACATCTACACAATACAACAAACCACAACACATGCAGTATATAGGATACATTTAAATATAATCTTGCTCATGAAGCAAAAGTATTAAAGCATGAAAAAGATAACAGAACAGCATACAGCTGTAGAAAGAAAAGAGGAAGTGTGAAGCCCACAGCCATAAATACTGCACAGCTGAAAGTACAGTTGTGTACACTTACCACAAATGTAGATGTTAGAGTGTATTCACTGTTGCAGTCATTACATCTGGGTAATCTGCTTGCAGGCTGCCCTCAGTCAGCTTGATTAACAAAGTCTTGGATCCTGCGTCGGTTGCTGTCCCTTCTTCCATGAGGTCAGGTCGTCGGGGATACAAAATATGCAGCCGACGCCATTACATCAGTTTCTTGCCCCGGATGTCAGGTGGGGAGCAAAATATATATAAATTCAAAACACAAAAATACACCTCAACAAAAGCAAATACACCAAAAAGGCTTTTAAGTGTAGTAAAAGGAGAGGCATAGTAAGAGAAAAAACAGGGGGCTGGAGGGAGGGTAACCAGGACTGCAGCAGTGAATGCACTTGAACATCTACATTTATGGTAAGTGTACACAACTGTACTATGTTCTTCATGTTTCACTGTTGCAGTGATTAAATTTGGGTAGATTCCCAAAGCTATGATTGGGAGGATGGAATTATACAGCATTAGGACTGGCTATAAGGCCCTGCAAAACAGTGGTGGCAAAGCCAGCTCTGGATTTAGAGAAAATTGGTAAATGATAGCGCTTGGTGAAGTATGAACTGAACTCCAGGTAGCAACTTCAAGAATATCCCTGGTAGGAATACCTCTGAGAAAGGCTATAGAAGAAGATGCACCCCTGGTGGAATGGGATCCGATCCCCTGGGTGATAGGTTTTCCATGGTGCTTATAGCAGTAATGAATACAATGGCTTATCCATCTGGAAATGGTTTACTTTGAAATGGCCTTTCCCTCTGCCCCTGCAGCAAATGCAACCAACAGTTCAGATTTTCTTCGAGATTTAGTCCTGTCCAAGTAAAATATAAGTTGTCTGTGTGCATCCAATGAATGCAGAATCTGCTCACCCTTGTTCTGTGGACTGGGAAAGAAAGTTGGCAAATGAATGGACTGATTTAGAGCTACACTGGATAACACCTTGGGGATGAAGGAAGGGGTGGTCCTGAGTAACACCCTGTCTGCATGAAAGATTAAGGCTCCACTGCCATTAGGGCCTGTAATTCAAAAATCCTTCTAGCCGAAGTGATGGCTAAAAGGAAGGCGGTTTTCCAGGAAAGAAATTTCAAGTCTGCAGTAGCAGCTGGCTCGAATGGAGGCAGAATGAGTTTCTCCAATACAAAGAAAAGGTTCCAGGCAGGGGTTGGAGCTCTCCTGGGTGGCCTCAAGTTTTTGGCCCCTCTGAGATACTGCTTTAGCATAGAATGAGAGAAGAGAAGGTTCTGCATTGTAATGAGCTGAAATGGCTGAGGCATGGATTTTTTATGGAAGAAAAAGACAGGCCCTTGTGAAGCACCTCAGTTAAGTATTGCAAAATCTGAGGTAAATTGGGCACTGCTGTGCTCATCCCTCGAGAGTGATTCCAGGCACAGAACATTTTCCATTGGTCAGCATAAGATTTACTAGTACTAGGTCTTATCACCTCCAAAATGACATCCATCACAGGTTTGCGGAGGGATGCTAAGGAGGAATTTAAGTGATTAGCCAAGCTGCAAGATTCAATTTTTGGAGCCGAGGGTGCATAATTTGGTTGTTCTGCTGAGACAGTAAGGAAGGTGTCTGAGCCAGGTGCCATAGAGAAATTCGTGACAGACTGCAAAGGAGTGGGTACCAGTGTAGGAGAGGCCAGTATGGAGCAATCAAAATCATTTTTGGTTTGTCCTGTTTGACTTAGTAGAACTTTGGAGAGCAGAGGCAGAGGAGGAAAGGCATAGACTGCTAGGTTTTCCCTGCTGAAAGAGTATCCACTTTCCAGGCTTTTTTGTGAGGAGTTCTTGTGCAAAATTTGTCCAACTGGTAGTTCTGGAGTGAGGCAAAAATATCTATGTTTGGGCTCCCCGATTTACGTGTCAACATGTGGAAAATCCATAGTTCTAGTTTCCATTTGTGTGGTTCCATGAGATTTCTGCTTAGTCTGCCAAAATATTCAGCTTTCTTGGCAGGAATTGAGCCTGTAAATGTACTTGATAGCTCAAGTCAGTGTTCCACAATGCCATGGCTAGTCTGCAGAAGGGGTAGGAATGTGTACACCCCCCCCCCGCCTGTTTATGTACCACATAACTGTGGTGTTGTCAGTCTTTACCAGTAGTTGTCCTGGATGAGGATAGTCCTTGAAGGCTGTCAGTGCATTCTGTACAGCTATCATTTCTTTTTGATTGATATGAAGGTGCATTTGATTTGGGCTCCATTTGCCCTGAATGCACTTGACTGCCAGATGAGCCCGCCCATGCATAGTCTGATGCATCTATAGTTAGGGTTTTGGCGGCAGGGGGTGGTGTGAATGGCAGTCCCTTGTTTTGGTGTCAGGCCTCTGCCAACCACAGGAACTCTTGTTGCAGGCAAGGTATGATAGGAATCATTGTTTCCAGGCTGTGACAATGCTGACTCCTTAAACTGTTTAAGTACCACTAAAGTTAACTCATATGCAGTCTTGTATATGGAATTAGAAGAATGCAGGAGGCCATGAAGCACAAGGCTTGCAGTATTTGTCTTGCAGATAGTAGGGTTTTTCTGGCCACCTGTTTGAAGTAAGTTACCAAATGAATTTGCTTTTCAGGTGTAAGGAAAGCCATCTGGGCAGTTGTATTCAAGCTTGCACCCAGGAATGTAGTTTTTGAGAGGGTACCAGTTGTGATTTCTTTTTGTTTAACAGTGCACCCTAGACAAATTAGAACCCTTTTTACAAACGCCAGATGTTTTAGAAAAAATTACCTTATCTTCTACCTGAAGAAGACAATCGTCCAGGTATTTGGTATATTTGAATACTTCTTTGCCTGTAAAATGCAATTACTGGAGCCAGGCACTTTGGCTTATCTACTGCGCCCAGGGTATTTACAAAGGGCAGTGCAAAGAACTGATAATGCAAGTAGCCTGCTTTGAAGTAGAGGTATCTTCTGCAAATTTCCCTGACTGGGATATGCAGGTAAGCCTCTTTTAAATCTAGAGTTGCCAACCAGGCTTCTTTGCCTAGCATAGGAAGTAACTGGTGAAGAGTAAGCATCATGAATTTTAGAATGTCCAGAAAGGTGATTAGAGTAGATAGGTTCAGAATTGGACACAATGACATGCCTTTTCTGGGAACCAGGAAAAGTCTGCAATAGAAACCTTGTCCCTTTTCCTCTTCTGGTACTAGTTGAATTGTCCCCATGTTTAGGAGGGAAAGTACGTGTTTCTGAGCCTCTATCCACTGATTTAGGGGCAGGTCTGGCCATCCGTTTGGAGTTGGCAACACGTGGAAATTAAATATGTATCCCTGGGACACTCATATTTAGAACCCATTTGTCCTGGGTTATAAGTTGCCAGTTTTTTGCATGAAGTCTCAGTTTTCCCCCCAAAGGGGCAGCTAAGAGTTAACTGCTTGGTAATTTTAAAGGAAAGTTATTGGGACTGTTTACCATAGGGAGGTGTCTTGCTGTTTCCAGATTTGGAAGCGGAGGAAACCCATTGCTTAGTTCTGAAAGTCCCTTAGGACTGAAACCTGGTGCTTTTGGAATGTCTGGGTTTGGCTTGAGGGGCTCTGGAAGGAACTGGAAAGGTCCACTTCTTGGCAGGCCAGTGCCTACTAAATCATGGAGGTTGTACTTGTAAAAAATCTTTCACAGTTTGCATAGATTTAGCTTTATCATCCACCTTTTTTAGAACTTCTTCAGCCTTATTGCCAAACAGATGGTCCTGCTGCAAAGGAGCATCCAACAATTTTGCTTTAACATGACCAGGCAGAGATTGCTCCTTAAGCCAAGCATGCCTTCTAAGCATAGACCCAGTAACAGCAGTCCTACAGGAGGCATCCAAAGAATCAAAACACTGCAAAGTAGGTTTTCCAACTTGTTCAGCAGAATGCAATAAATCCTGTAAATCCTTATTTTCCACACAATCAGAAATTAACATAATTTTCTATTTAAGCAGTGCCAAGATATGCTGTTGATATTTTAGCATATGGAATGGACAGTTTAAAGGCCAAATTGCCAGGGTTGCAGAAGTATAAACCTTTTTACACCATCTATCCAGCGCCCTGTAACCTCTATCAGAAGGAGTAGAATTTTTAGCAGTAGAAGCCTTAATGCCCTTGGGCCCCTGAGAAACGGCTTCAGGATCTGCAACAGGATTTTTGAAAAGGAATTTGAGAGAGTCAGGAACCCTGTGGTATCTGTCTGGCTTACAAGGGGCCAGAGGCAGGGAATCAGGGGTCATACTGGATTCTGAACACACAACAACTGTCAAGTACAGCAGGTATAGCCAAAGGTCTATGCTGAGGAAGAAGGAAATCCCCAAGTCTCTTTTTGGATTCAGAAAAATCCTGACTTTCCCAGTGGAAATCCTCCCTTAAGGTATGTAAAGTTTCCCCAAAAGAAACATCCTCAGGGGGAGGAGCATAAGGAATGGAATCCTCTGCATCAGAGTCCTCATAACTAGGTATGGACAAATC
>NC_056747.1:832635792-832643292 GCF_019279795.1 Protopterus annectens
ACAGTTAATTCTACATGCAACTATGTGGTGTGGCAATGGATACGCCATGTGCCAACAGCTATGCTAACATAGTGTTGGCGCAATGGGAAGAGAGTCATTCATCAAAATAACCCTTGGAATAAATGCCTAAAGACATACCAGAGATTTGTGGATGATATTTATATTTTATGGGAAGGTGATGCCATGGAGCTCAACAATTTCCATAGATATTTAGAGAACAGCACCAACTTTCTGGAGTTTACTATTCTGAGTAATGAAAGTCAAATTGACTTTTTGGATGTGAGAATACTACACGATGAAGAAGGGAACAAAGAAACCAGCCTATTTAAAAAAAAAATGCTGGAAGAACAATACACTACCAAGGAACAGCATGCATCCAAAATATACATACAGAAATGTTATGAGAGGTCAATTCCTTAGATCATCTAGGATACATTCGAACGATGCAACCCTTGACAGAGCTATGAATGATATGTCTGAACACTTGGTGGCGAGAGGATACAGAGAGTAAGAGATAGTGAAAATGAGACACAATGTGCTGTTGGAAAGAGAAACTAGAGGTAAGCCATACCTGAAAGGAAAACAAGATATTGCACCTTCAAGAAACAATAGGAATGAGCAAAGAGAAGTTAACATGATTCTCACAAATACAACAGATACTGAGGGGATATATAATATTATTCAAAGGAACTGGAAGATACTATTGTCAAGTGAAGAATGCAAAGAAGTGGTTGGAGAGGTACCCAAGTTTGGTTACAAGAATGCAAGTAATCTGAAAAATAGGTTATGCAAAGAAGACTACTTAGTTTCTATGCTGATTGTAACACAAAAAATATAGTATATTTGGCCACATGTTCATTACGTGACCATTTCTATGTTGGAAAGACAGAAAGACAATTTAAGGAGAGACTATCCAAACATATAAGTGACATCAGACTCAAAATTATAAGAATCCTCAAACATGTCAGGGACAATGAAGGACATAAATTTCACGTTATGTGCTTAGAATTGTTCTAACCTCGGAAAGGGGAGGTGATAACAGATTGGAGCAGGAAGAAATGTATTGGATTGGAAAACTACAGGCTCATAGAAGTCCGGGACTGAACACTATATTTCCCATGAAACCAGTGCTCAAGAGATGTGGTTTGATAAGATTTTTGACATATGTTATAGGGGCAGGTCTGGCCATCCGTTTGGAGTTGGCAACAGTGGAAATGAAATTGTATCCCTGGGACACATATTTAAAACCCATTTGTCCAAAGTTGCCAGTTTTTGCATGAAGTCCATTTTTCCCCCAAAAGGGGGCAGCAAAAGGAAGTGCTTGGTAATTTTAAAGGAAAGTCATTGAGACTGTTTACCATAGGGGGGTTTTTGTGTTTCCAGTTTTGGGAAAGGGAAAACCCATTGCTTAGTTCTGAAAGCCCCTTTGGGACTGAAACCTGGTGCTTTGGAATGTCTGGGTTTCTTGAGGGGCTCTGGAAGGAACGGGGGTTTTCTTAGAGGCCAGTGCCTACTAAATCTGGAGGTTGTACTTGTAAAAATCTTTCACAGTTTGCATAGATTTAGCTTTATTTTCCATTTTTTAGAACTTCTTTTATTGCCAAACAGATGGTCCTGTAAAGGGCATCCAACAATTTTGCTTTAACATGATCAGGCAAAATTTCCCCAAGCCAAGCATGCCTTCTAAGCACAGACCCAGTAACAGCAGCCCAGGGGCCCTCCAAAGAATAAAAACCCACATTGCGTTTTTTCCAACTTGTTCAGCGAATGCAATAAATCCTGTAAATCTTTATTTTCCACAAAAAGAAATTAACAAAATTTTCTGTTTAAGCAGTCCAGATATGCTGTTGATATTTTAGCATAGGGAAATTGACAGTTTAAACCCCTTTTAAGGGTTGCAGAAGTATAAACCTTTTCCCCCATCTATCCACCCCTTCTCTATCAAAAGGGGGTGGGTTTTTTAGCGGTAGAAGCCTAAAGCCCTTGGGCCCTGAGAAAGGGTTTTCGGGATCTGCAACAGGATTTTGAAAAGGAATTTGGGAGTCAGGAACCCTGGTATCTGTCTGGTTTACAAGGGAGAGGGGGAATCGGGGCATACGGGTTTTAACACATCAACAATGTCAGTACAGGGGGCCAAAAGGCCTATGCTGAGGAAAAAGGGAAATCCCAAGTCTCTTTTGGATTCAAAAAAATCCTGACTTTCCCAGTGGAAACCCCTTAAGGTATGTAAATTTTCCCCCAAAAGAAAATCCTCGGGGAGAAGGGAATGGAATTCTGCATCAGAGTCCTCATAAGTAGGTATGGACAAATCCTGTTCATTAGAAGAGTCAGAAGAAACAGAGTCCTGTTCAGAAGTTTCATAGTCAAGTTAGCCTAGGGGGGGTTTCTACCCTGATAAGAGCAAAATTAAATCTTCAGCCATTTTGATAATTTGTTTTTAGGCATGGGGGCCTGAACATGTGGCCGGGGTGTCGGTTTTAGACATAGATGAGTTTTTGGCCTTAATTTGAAGGGGGTGTTGGTTTAATATAAAATCTGTGGGGAATACACCTCAGAAGCCGGTGCCTGCACAGCCTCGGGACCCACCCAAAGGTAGAGACACCCCGGGTTCCATAGGTGAATTTTCCAGCATCCCGGGACTCAATGGGTCTCAGTGGGGCCGGGAATCAGAAGTAGCAGGTATCAGGGCTAAAGCACCTCAGAGAAAAGGGACTGGCTTAAAAGAATCATTTTGGCCCCAAACCCTTTTTTTTCTTTGCATTTTTCAGTTTTCCCAGAATCGGATGGCTAACTGAAAAATTTCTGGAAAATTTAAAACAGAGAAAATTTTTAAAAAAAAAACCAACAACGGATAGTGCGCTGATTAAATAAAGCACAAAACGGCATGGATCGGGCCAGGAAAAGAATACAGTACAAATAAAAATCCTTATGAGGTATTTGCTTCCCAAAAAATTACAATTATTAACTTTACTGACATTGGAAAGGGGAAAAAAAATTTTCCCCCGGGTACTTAGCTTTAGTTGAAGATTTGGTTCTGAAACTAAAAAATGAAAATTTCAGGATCCAGGCACTTGTAACTCTTCGGGGCACCGCCAGCAAGAAAGACTGTTTAATGGCTGGCTGCATGTTTTATACCCCTGCGTCATGGAAGAAGGGACAGAAACCCACAGGACCCAAGACTTTGTTAATCGCCCCTGGGGGCAACCTGCCAGCAGATTACCCAAATGTAATGACTGAACAGTAAAAACAAGAACATCAGAGAATGTTACATTTAGAGCTGAAAAATCTTTGAAAAAAAGATAAGTCATCCCATTTTAAAATTTGTTTATAAACGGGAGACTTGCAGAGGAAAACAAATTTTTAAACTAAACAGGGGTTTTAGACCCCAAAAAAGCCATTAAAAGGGGAAAAAGGGGGTAAAGGGGATTTCCCTTTAAACATCAAGCAGAAACTGTTCAAATCCCCCCGGGAATTTTTGCAGACTGGCACACATTATGCCCAAAAAAGTTTTTCACCCAGAAGAAAAGGATACAGTCCATCATCCTTTCCCAGCCATTCCCCAAAAGACTGAAAAAAATTTGTCCAACTTAGGCATTTTATAAAAACAAAAAAGGGTTGACCCATAAAACAGACACAAAAAAGGGGTGGTCCCCTTGCCCCAAGATACTGCTTTCCAGTTAGCAGTCTGTGTGAACATGCATGTTTTTTCATTGAAGGCTGCTTTTCCTGAAAAAAAACCCAAATATTGGGAGAGTTCGCTTGAACAAAAAAAAGACAAAAGACAGTTTAAATACAAAAATAATATATATATATATATATATATATATATATATATATATATATATATATATATATAAATATATATATATAATAAAACAAATATAAAAAAATATATATATATATTATATATATATATATATATTTTATATATAATATTTTAAATTATATTTTATATATCTAAAAAAATTTATATAATATAAAATTATATAAAATTATATATATATATATATATATATATATTTACACACACAACAAAAATATATATGGTTAAAAATATATAATTACTGGTTCTAACATATATTAGCCCCCCACCTTTATTGATTTATATGTTGTAAGCAATTTTCTTTTAGTGCTTTGGGGGATCCCGGGTGTAAAACCCCCATCAAGGTTCCTCTTGAAGAGTGATAGTGATCTGTTTTATGTAGATATGTTCCATAGAAAGGAAGGGGTCTCTCTCCCATGCATTCATTGTTGTGTTGAGGTTTATACCCCAGGGTAGTATAGATTTTTTACAAAAGCTTTTAAATTTTGGGATACATGGCTCGGGCAGAATGGATTTGAAATTTATGCAAAAGAACAGTCTTAGCTGTTTCAAAATTACAAAAAATTTTTTTAAAATATATATTATATATATATATATATATATATAATATATATATTATTATAAAATATATATTTCACAAATATATATATTAAAACATAATAATATATATATATATATACAAAATATATATATATATAAAAAAAATTTTTAATAATATATATATATATATAAATATATATACACATATAACATTTAAAAAAAAAATTAAAAATTCAAATCACCCAACAAAATTGGGGTGATTAAATATCTGAATGCTTTTTGAAATTCCCAAAAATTCTTTTTTAAATTTTTTTCTGAGACAGTATAAAAAAAAAATATATAAAATATATATATATATATATATAAAAAATATAATCTATATATATATATATATATATATATTTTTTAAATAAATATGTCATATATATATATTTATATATATTATATATATATATATATATATAAACATATATATATATATCATCTATATATATATATATTTATATATATATAATAAACACCACAAAATGCCAAAACGGGGTGCTCTGAAAAATGGGAATGAATCAAAAAGCAGCATAAAGGCCACATTTGCCACTACCACTTTCAACACAAAGTTTGTTTGTTACTGTTTTGATTGTACTAATGCAAAACCCCAAAAGGGTTGAAACCTGTTTCAAATTTTTGTCTTCCCAAGCATATAAAGGCCCCCAAATATGGCAAGTTTTTCATTTCCAAAAACTGCATTTAAAAACCATTATTTTTAAAAATAATTTAAAATAAAAAAAAAAACAAACAAAAGAATAAGGTTTTTAAAATTCAGATCCATTTTACTGTGCATTGTAAAAAATTGCTCCCAATGTGCAGATAACGGGGATGCCCTCACAACATCTTTAAACCATGCCTCAGCTTTATAAATGTGTTTTGATACTATTAACCAATACATTTTTCCTGCTCCATTTGTTGGAAATTTTTGAAAAAATTTTTAAGCATGAACTTAAAAAGTGGGTTTTCCAGTTTTCCCAAAGAATAAAAATAAAGCAGAAAAAATGAGATCACAAGAAGGAGAGGGAAGAAATAAATGAAGAAATAATGATATTTTGGGTTTTAATTTGTCCCCCCCCTTTTTAATGCCTAGAAAAACCTAAAATTTATACCTTAGGGTATAAGAAAAAATATTGAGCCTAAAGATTTTTGGGGAGAGATGCTAAGAAACATGTATAAGAATAATAAAGGAATGGAATTAAAATTTCAAAAAATTGTTTTTACCACAGAATAGTGCGGGGAATATTTTTGAATGTATGTAAAAAAGATATCTTAATATAAAAATAAAAAATCCCCAATATTAAAAAGGAAAAGGGTTTTTAAAAAGAATTGAGAAAATAAGAGTCTAACAATTAGACCTGAAAAGGGGGGTTTCTTAATAATAAATATATAGGGTAAAAAAACAGGATTTCTTGAAAAAAACCCACGGGCTTAGAGAAGATCAAAATGGGATGCAAAGAGAATGTCATCAGTTGAGCTATGAAATTACTGCAGGGGGGCCATTGTTAAATCCCTTTCCTAAAAAAATAAAATCCACAGAGACCATCATTAGACCTAATAAAGGGGGATATTAAGCCAGCCTATATTAACCATATCAAAAAAGAGCTTAAAAGCCCCACTTCTGAAAGATAAAAACATTTTTAAAAATTTTTAATACATGAAAAAAAAAGAAAAGAAGAACACTTAATGGTCTGTATATATAAAGGGTTTTTTACAAGATTAAAGCCCTTTAAAGAAAGGGAAAAAAGGAAGAAAAAAAAATCACTTTTTGTATTGAATTTAATTGCCAATGTCTTTTTTAAAAGAAACAAATGTGGGCAAGGGTTTTTAATGCCACTATCCCAAATAGTGTTAATAAAGAGTCATTCATCAAAATAACCCTTAAAAAATGAAAGAAAACCCAGTTTTTTGGATATTTATTTTTTAAAAACAGGAGCTCAACAATTTATAGATATTTAGAACCACTTTCTTTTTAATTTTTAAAAGAAAGTCAAATTATTTTTTATGTTACTACATAAGGGAAAAAAAACCAGTATTTTGTGGAAAAAAATCATAAAGGAACACATGCATCCAAAATATACAAAAAAATTTTAAGAGGTCAATTCCTTGATCATCTGGGATACATTAAACGATAATTAAGAGCGAAATATGTAACATTAGAGGATACAGGGGGAAAGAGATATAAAAAACCCAAAATGTCTGTTAAAGAAAAAAGGGGAACCAAAGGAAAACAAGATATTGATTAAGAAACAATAGGAATGAAAAAAATTTTGTTTCACAAATACAAAGATATAATAAAATAAAAAAAATAAGATATTTTTAATAAGAATGCAAAGAATGGTTGGAAACCCCAAGTTTTTACAAGAATCAATCTAAAAAAAAGAAAAAATATTTCGCTTTTTCACAAAATATGTATATTTGTTTCAATCCCATTTTTTTTAAAGACAGAAAGAAAATTTTAAGGGAGAGACTATCAAAACAAAATAATCAGATAAAATTATAATTTAAAATGAGACAAAAAATAAATTTTATTTTAAAATTGTTTTAAAATATAAAGATTAGCGGGAAAAAATATTATTAAAACTACAAAATACTGAAAAATTTTTTAAAACCCATGCTAAAGAGAGGGGTTTTGATAAGTTTGTGAACATATGATAGCATTTATGGGAAAAAATTTTTTCAATAATAAAACACATTTTGATAAATTGAGGAATAAAAATTTTTTTCCTGTTTTTTTTTGAAAACATTGTTCAATGTAAAAATATATTTTAATAATGCATTGTATCTATAACAAAATACAAGATATTAAATATATATTTTCAAAAAAATAAATTTTAATCTGTAAAACATCTTATTTATTTAAAAAAAGCAAAATAAAAACAATTTTTTTTTTGGGATTTAAAAATAAAACACACCAAAAATTTTATATTATATATTATATAATTTTATATATTATTATTATATAAAATATAATAATACACACAAAAAAACACACACAATATTATAAAATTTTTTATATATTACACACACACAAATATTTACACACACATTATATACACAAAAATAATAACACATATAATATATTTTATATTTTA
>NC_056747.1:832648292-832664945 GCF_019279795.1 Protopterus annectens
AAAATAATAAAATATATAAAAAAAACATATATATATAAAAATATATATATAAATTTTTAAAAAAAAATTTTAATTATATATATATAAACATAAATATTAAAAACACACAAAATATAAAAAAATATAAAAAATATAAACAAATATAAACACAAAAAATATATAAAAAAATATATAAATATAAAATAAAATTTTATAAAAAAAAAATATATAAATATAAAAAATATAACAAAATAAACAACAAAATATACAAAAAAAATTATAAAAAAAAAAATATAAATAAATATATATAAAAAAAAAAACAAAATAATATATTAAATAATATATAAAAAAAAAAATAAATAAAAAAAAAATATAATAAAAAAATATATACATAAATATATATATATATATATATATAAAAAAATATTATAAAATAATATATAAAAAATATATATAAAAATATATTATATATATATATATAATATAATATAATATATATATACATAAAAAAAAACACACAATAATATATATATAAAACATATATATATATAAATATATATATAAAAATTATATATATATATATATAATATTATATATATTAATAACACAACAATATATATATATATATTTTATATATATAAAAAACATAATATATATTATATATATTTAAAAATTATAAAAATATATATATATATATATATATTATATATATATATATAAAAAAAATATTATATATAATAAAACAATATATATAATATATATATATATAATATATATAAAAAACAAATATATAACAAAAAAAAAAAAATATACAAAAAAACATATATATATAAAATATATATATTACACACAAAATTAAAAAAAAAAAAAAAAAAAAACAAATTATAAAAAATATATAAACAATATATAAAACATAATATAAAAAATAATATATAAAAATATATAAAAACAATTATACACAAAAATAAAAATTTAAAAAATATAAAAAAAATTATAAAAAAAAAAAATATAAAAAACACACACATATTAAAAAAAAATTAAAATAAAACAAAAAAAAAAAAAAACACAAAAAATTTAAAATAAAATAATAAATATATAAAAAACACACAAAAAACACAATAAAATAAACACACAATAATTAACACTATTATTTAAAACAAAATATATTATATTATTATTATTATTAATATTTATTTATAAAAAAAAAATTTAAAATTTAATTTTAAAAATATTTAAAATATATATAACCAAATTTTATATATAATATATATTTTAAAATATATATAAAAAACAATATATAATAATATTTAAAATATATAAAAAAAAAAAAATATAATATAAACAACCCAAAACACAATATATATACAACAAAAAAATTATATAAAATAATATAAACAAACACAATACAAAATATATAACAACACAAACACACAAATATATTATAATAAAAAAAATATACATAAATATAATAATATAAATATAATATATAAAATATACACACACACACACACACACAAAAAAACACACACACACACATAATATATATATTAATTAAAAATTATTTTAAAAACAAAATTATAAATTAAATTTTATATAAAAAAAAAAAAACATATATATATAATAACATAAAATTCAAAAACCCAAATATTAAAAAAACAAATATTTAATATAATTATTAAAAAATTTTTCCTTATATTTTAAAAAATTTATTTAAACCAAAAAAAAATTTTTTATATTTTCTTTCTAAAAAAAAAAAAAACCCCCAAAAAAAAAAATTAATTCAAAATAAATTATATATATAAATTAATATATTATTATACAACAAAACACATATTATAAAAAATAATAACCACCAACAAAAAAACACACATTTTTTACACAACACCAAAAAAAAAAATTTTTTATTACACAACCCAACAACACAACACAAAATAATAAACAAAATATTAATATAATATATTTAAAAAAAAAATTAAATTTTTATTAACCAACCACTTTAATTAAAAATTTTAAAAAATTATAATACAACAATATTATATTTAAATATTTTAAACCCCCTTTATTAATATCCACAAATTTTTTTTCTTTTTAAAATTTTTTTAAAAATTAACCCAAAAAAAAATAAATTTTTCCCCCAAAAAAAAAATTATAAAAATTAAATAAATTTTAACCACACACACCACAACCCTAAATTTTTTCCCAAAATTTATAAAACCACACCAACCCTTTTTTTAAATATTTTTAAAAATTATTTAACAAAAAACCCCCAAAAAAACAACAACACCCAAAAACAAACAAAAATTATATATTTAAAAAAATTTTTTTAAATTTTTTTATTTTAATAAAAAAAAAACCCATTAATAACAAATAAAAATAAAAAAAAATATTTTCCCCACCAAATATTAAAACACACACTTAAAATTTTTTTTTAAAAAAAAAATTTATTTAATAAATTTAACCCCCAAAACACCACACACCAAAAAAACCAAAATTATATTATTTAAATTATTTAATTATTTTTTAAAAACACAACCAAAATTAAAAAAAAAATTTAAACCCCACCAATATATATTTTTTTTATTATACCAACAAAAAATATAAAAAAAAAAAACCCCCTTTATTTTTTATAAATTTTTAAATTTTTTTATTTAAAAAAAAACACCCCCCATTTTTTTAAAAAACCCAAAAAATTTATATATTATATATTTTATTTATATTTTTTTAAAAAAACCCAAACAACAATTTTAAAAAAAACAAAAAATTTTTTAAAAAAAATTTTTATATATCCAAAACCTTAATTAAAAAACACCCTTTTTATTATATTAATATTTTTTAAAATTTAAAAAACCCCCAAAACAAAAAAAAAAAAAAAAAAATTTAATAAAAAAAAATAATTCCCACCAATTTATAAAAAAATATTTATATATTATATATTATAATCAACCAACCAAAAAACCAAACCCAAAAAATTTAATTATATTTTTTTAAAAAAATTTATTATAAACCAAAAAATTTTTAAACAACAATTTACCCAACAAAACACAACAAACAACCCAAAACAAAAATTAAAATATTTATTTTTTAAATAAAAATTCACCAAAAAACCCCTTAACACACAAAATTTAACATTACCCCTTAATTTTAACCCCTCATTTTTTAAACCCATACCCCCTTTTTTAAAAAACACCAAAACCCCCACACAAAAACCAAATTTAAAATTTTATATAAATTTAAAAATATAATTTATTTCCAAAACAAAAAACCCCCTTTATTTAAAAAAAAAATAATTTTTTAAAAAATTTCACCACCTTTTAAAATTAATTTTTTTTTATTTAAACCCCCCTTTTTATAAATATTTATTAAAAATAACCCCCAAAAAATTATTTTTTAAAATTTTTTTGCTTTTCCCCTTTTATTAAAACCCTTTTTATTAAAAATTTATTTTTTTATTTTTTCCCCCAAAAACCAAAAACCCTTTATCCACTTTTAAAAAATTTTTAATTTTTTCCTTTACCTTCACAACACATAAATTTTTTTTTAAAATTTTTTTTAAATTAAATTCAACCCCCAAACCCAAAAACAAAACCCTTTTTTTTTTTTAAAAATTAAAAATTTTTGTTTTCACACAAAAAAATTTTGTTTTAAGAAACCTGTTTTTATTAAACCCTGAAAGTTAAAAAAAATAAATTTAAAATTTTTATCCCAACCTTAAAATATGTTTTGCAAACCCAAAATTTTTGGGACCCAAAATTTTTTTAATTTTTAAAAATTTAGAGTGGTTTTTTTAGAACAAATGGGTAATTGGGAAAGGCCCCGTCCCCTAAAATTAAACGGGTTTTCAGTTTGGCCTTGGCCCGGTTAAAAAGAAAACCCCCTTTTAGTTTTTCTTGCCCCCCGGTTTGGTTTAAAAAAAACCCAAAATTTTAATATTTTTAAAATTCATGGAAAAAATTTCCTTTATCAAAGAAAAAACCAAACTGGTTAGAAATCAAAAAAGGGGTGGGGGTTTTTCAAAGGGAAAAACCTTTCCCTTTTACCCTTTTTGGGAAGGGCCCGAAGGCTTTGGTTTCCTGGAAGGGGATTCTTTGGGGGATTCCCAAACTAGGGGGGGGAGCAAAAGATTAGGGGCCCCTCCTTGGCGCAGTGGCAGCTCCCTGGGGGTTTGGTGGGTGGATATCTTTAGGTGGGTCACTGAACAAGCGGCCCAAAAGTTTGGTTTGGTCTTTTTTTCCCTGAGGGAAACTTGGGGGGGTCTGGTAAGGGCCAAGGGGTTTTAAAGCAAACTGTTTTGGCATTTTGGTTTTTAAAATGAAAAAGCACCCCCCCAAAAAAATTTTAATAGGCGCCTTTGAAGAAGCTTCCTTTTTTTTACAATCCCAATTCTTTTTTCCTGAAAATTTTTCTGCCCAATTTTTTCAAACTTTTGGACTTTAAAAAACGTTTTTTTTTGTGGGTTTGGGGAAAAAGGGCGTTTTTTAAAACCCTGGACTTTAGGGAAGGGGCCCCCAGAAACCCTTCGGATAAAATTGGGAAAAAATTTTTTTTCAAAGGCTTTTTTTTTTTTTTTTTTTTTTTTTTTTTTTTTTTTTTTTTTTTTTTTTTTTTTTTTTTTTTTTTTTTTTTTTTTTTTTTTTTTTTTTTTTTTTTTTTTTTTTTTTTTTTTTTTTTTTTTTTTTTTTTTTTTTTTTTTTTTTTTTTTTTTTTTTTTTTTTTTTTTTTTTTTTTTTTTTTTTTTTTTTTTTTTTTTTTTTTTTTTTTTTTTTTTTTTTTTTTTTTTTTTTTTTTTTTTTTTTTTTTTTTTTTTTTTTTTTTTTTTTTTTTTTTTTTTTTTTTTTTTTTTTTTTTTTTTTTTTTTTTTTTTTTTTTTTTTTTTTTTTTTTTTTTTTTTTTTTTTTTTGACCCTGATGGCCCTGGGCCCCTTAAACTTTTTAAAAATTTTAAATGGGGCCCCAACAGTGAAAAAATAAGAACTTTTTTAAACAATTTTGGGACCCCGCAAATACCCCAAAAAAAAGACAGAAAAAATTTTTTATTCGAAGAGGAATCAGAAGAAATGGAAACCTGATCTGAAAATTCATAGTTAGTGTCTTGCCTAGGCATCTTATCAGAAGGGGGATGGGAACCCCTGATCAAGGAGATCAAGTCTTCAGCCATTTTGAGCAGCTCTTTTTTTGGGCATGGAGGCCTGTCCACATGGCTCTTGAGTTTGCTTCTTTGCCTTTGAAGTCGGTTTTAATGTATAACTGTTTGGGTCTGAATACACACTCAGAAGCCGGTGCCTGCTCAGCGGCTCCAGATCCATCTGAAGGATTCGAGTCAGAGGCTCCAATACCTTGAGTTTCCAGCAGCATGGCAGACTCCACGTGGGAGTCGGTAATGGCCTGTGACTCTAAAGTAGCGGTCGTCAGGGACTGCAAAAGCGCCTCACTGAACAGATGACTGGCTTAGGACAAGTTTCGGTTTTGGGCCTCGGCCGTCTTTCTTTTTCCTTTTCTTTGCATTTTTTGTGAACTACGGTAGTCCGATGACATTTCTGGATAATTAAGCCTGCGTCCAAAGTAGTTTAAAGCAAAATCATACAGACAATTAATAGTGCATTGGTTAAATGTAGCACAAAACCGACAACCCAGAAAGTTATGATGAGGGCCTAGGCAAGGAATACAGTAAGAATGAAAGTCGTTATGAGTATTTGCTTCCCACAAGAAATACAATTATTAACTTTTTCTGACATTGGGGAAACTTTTTCCTTGCTCCAGAACCAATTGGGTACTTAGCTTTATAGAAGACTTCGGATCTGAAATTCGAACTCGAAAATCTCAAGAGTCGGCCGACTGGCACTCAAGAACAGCTTCTGCTTCAGGCACGAAAAAGACTAAAGAAAATAGCATCGGCTGCTTGTTTTATACCTCTGACAACCTGACGTCAGGGAAGGGGCAACTACAGCCGACTCAGGATCCAAGACTTTGGAATTCAGGCTGACTGATGGCAACCTGCCAGCAGGATTACCCAAATGTAATGGAATGCAACAGTGAAACACTAAGAACATCTACAATGACTGCAAATA
The DNA here is from genome assembly GCF_019279795.1 of Protopterus annectens. Lineage (NCBI taxonomy): Eukaryota > Metazoa > Chordata > Ceratodontiformes > Protopteridae > Protopterus > Protopterus annectens. The sequence continues at coordinate 832,654,336 of NC_056747.1, forward strand.
TCCATGACAGAAATACAAAGACATCTTTCATTCAGCAAAACTTTATTACATTCCGATGTATTGCCAAAAGGATTCAAAGACTAACATTACCTGCATGCTATACAGGAAGCATTTAACAGTGCCTTAATAAATCAGCCTGCAATTACCATAGTATTAGTCCACTAAGGGATAGGTGTTCACATAAGGAAAGAACACACATATAGGATATGTATAAAAGCAGTACCTACACACATGCATCTGCTATGTACACCCACTAACATCTCCCCCACACCCAAACTAAATTACAACAATACATACAGTCATACCATAACCAATTATTCACCCACTGTACAACATCTGCTGAAACCTTGACATACCTGGACATTGGCACACTAACATGGCCCTATGTGAAATAGTTGCTGTTATACAATGTAACAGCTGCTGTTTCAGGGTTTGTTTGAACTAATTCTGTTTCAGAGGGTTGAAAAGTAATTGCACCAGGAAGTGTTACCAATTGCTGATTATCAGCAGAGTATGATACAAGTTTACACCAAACTAAAGATGTCTGGTGAGCACACTGTAAACCCCCTAACATTACATGCGTAGCCATACAGCCTTGAGCTGGTCAAACATCCTGGCCAGGCTGAAACATATGCAGAAGTATTCGGTATAGACAAACCCTGCACAAGTAGCAATGTTCAGAAATATAACAGCAGTACTCCCATTTAGGCCAATTCTTCTAGGCATTACACTCAATATATTTGTGTTTGTCTCCATCACAGCTGTTGCAATAGATTTCAGACAACACTTCCAGGCTGTCTTCCTCACAAGTAAGGCAAAGGGATAACGTTCAAGTAGAGTACTCAGTTATACTCCACTGTTGCCATGGTATTGGCTAATGGAGTAGCTGCACAGCTGATGTGCATGTAATTAACTACTTTGGAACACCAACTGGCGATCAGGATAGCACGTTACTTATCTCCAACTATAAAAGGATGCTTTGTCACACATTCAAACCATCTGTATATACCTGCAGAACAGTACAAAATACCTAACAGAAGATTTAAACACAAACCAAAAAAGATTAAAATACCAGTCAATAACACCTCCAATTACCAAGAAGGTATGTATAACATTTAGTATGTCTGTGTATGTAGTACCTGTTCTGTAGTAATTACAGTGAAATCAATGCATATACTGGAAATATGCTATCTTGTAGTTATGTATTGTTGAGCAGTAGTAATGCTTGTAGTATTCTGTGTGTGTACTGCTGTAGGTCACAAGGCTAACTCCTCATTCACCACAAGGGATGATATATATGGGCTTGGAATTAACCAATTCTTTTCCAGCCACTGTCAGTGTTGGTCCAACAAGTAAGTGCTATAACAGGGGACAGTATATGTTTATATACTGTAACAGTAGACATGTATGGGTATATTAGTGAGATGAAACTGTCAATGGTGGGCTTACTTTGCAATACGATTTACATTGTGAGATATTGTGCCAATAACTAATGTACAGTATTCTAGGCAGATCTGTATTCCATTTTACATAGCATTTCTGTTATGTTATGCAAACATTAGTTATGTCTATTGGCAATTACAATACTCACAGGATACATATGAAACATTCATCTGACAGTTTAGAAGCATGATAGCAAAGAAAATTGGAAGAGCTAAGTAACTATCCATGCACATAAGACATGTAATATCTACCTCTCTAGTATCTTTTGCAAAAAACAGCTGTGCATGTGTACATGTTTTGCAAATGTATAGTGACCCTTGTTACAGGGCTGGGCCAAATGGCTATGTGCACACCTACATAGAGTGGATATTGAGAGTAGAGACACACTGGTTGAACTTTCAGGTTTCTGTAGCCTAACCTCTCATTGCCAACCTAACAGACGCTTGCACATACTGTATGTAAGGTTGTGCACACTACTGTTAATGAAACAGGTTGCATATCATCTTTAACTCCTGTGTAACATCTGCAGTAGGAGTGCAAGATGTAGGAGACTGCTGCCCAGGTGCAATAGCCGCTTCACAGATGATGGCTTACACTATCAGATTATATCCTGATCATGTTGACAGTGGCAGCAGAGTCTATGGATACTTGACTCTGTTTGGGGAGTGGGTGTCCGTGCCCAACAGAACTCATGATTCTGGTGGATAAGTGAGCATATACCCAGAAAAGGATACAGACCTGTTGACACTTGCATCATCTGTAATCAACTATCAGGATGTGATGTGCTCCTCAGATGCGGATTGCTGCTAAAGGTAGCTACTATGTTTCTGTAATAGCCAGTGTTGTCACGTCCATGTCACAAATTTTTACTTGTGAGCACCACTGTCTAAAACATCTATATAAGCAATAAGTAAACTAAACACAGTACTTGGTACTTGTAGTACTGACTGCTCATACAAGCATGTCCACTAGTCAGCTACTGGTGTTTACTAAAGTCATCTTTGTGTATGTGGCCATCCTGGGGGAATGTAATCTCTATACCATGTAGACTGCCAAACCCACCTAACACCACACCCCACACATTGTCTGGGAAGCAGTTACAGAGGTAAGCTGGAAGGCAGTCCAGTCTACAGCCATGACTGGACAGTCATGAAGTGTAGGTTAGCACATGCATCTCATCACAACCAACACACACCCTTACCAGAACACAGTAAGGGCACCCACACATACCACCAGAAATCACACACATTCACAGAGGCTTTATGTACCTGGCCAAGCAAGAGACCTCCCAAGCTGGAATAGACAGACAACAAAATACACAAACTGTATGACAGTTTGCCAAATTGTGCCACACCTCAGAACACGTGGCCAGAAACATGCCCAACAGTACTCATTTGTGAATGCAAGCTCTAGCACTATGTTACACACAAAGCTATACGAGGGCAAACATACTGTCAAGTTGCCTGTCTGCCATGATTAGCCACATATCCATACACTCGGACCATCTTTTGGACTATACACATGGCTCTGGCATATTCCATGTTGTTGTGCAGGACCTGTGATGCAGTAGCATGGACTGCACGGAAACACACATGTAAGAACTGTCAGGTCTTGTAGCCCATGCAGGTATGTCTGAAGGCCTGGGTAGCATTCTGCCATTGGCCAGAATGCTGCTGCAGTACAGGGACAAAAGGATTGTATTCCACAACTGTCCAATGTACTGGTGTAATACAAAGGGTATCCAGTATCTCTCTACCTGGAATAACATGGTTGACCGACCATGATGCTTTGCCAGACAGGGCCTGCACCTGTCACCCCTGGGAATCTAGATACTGGCTAGGGGTCATGCTTCCCCTATAATGCATTCATCATGCAAAGTTCAATTGAAAGGCCACTGCTGTAAGAGGAACAGCCAAGCAATAAACTGCGGGTCTCACTACTCAATGATACATTTCAGAAACTCAATATGGACTCACTTTCATCAATCCTTAACATGGCGAACATATCTGTGCAGTGACTGAGATATGGTTTAACGCTCCAGAGGGCGCCCCTGCATGACCATGTTATAAACACATCTCACCTCTTGGCCATTATCCTTTATTGGAACACACAGCCCACAGGTGTGTCCATATTCCTGAAGGCTATGTACATCCCCACGCTAGTTGCACTTGCATAACTTCTGATGCATTATGCTGAGCAACTACCTTTGTGCCAAAGTGGAAGCCAAATTGCACTTTGCGACAGATCACCCACCATGCCTCAGAATTCCCAACTGTCACATTGTGCTGAAATGGGGAATATTAGGTATGAGACAGAAAACCATAATAATGGCTACTCTCAACTACCCATTATAAACTGGGAAGACTCATGCACCAACACCTGTGCCAATGCATGTTGGATTCCATTAACCCCAATGACCTGGATCACCATAGTCACACAAACAGGGCTAACAGTATGCTACACACGGTCTCCAAAGCCAATGTTATGTTTCTTAAGAGCAAAGTGGCGACTGTCATGACACCCGTGCAGATGGACAATGCATGTGCAAATGCTGAATCCTACACAAATGCACTTTAAGCACTCACATAAGTGCAGTGATTGCACCACTGAAACGGAACCAAGATTCAACCAAAACACAAACAGGAAGGCAAACTGGTGGTACCCCGCCTTAAACTGCATCACAGAAGGTAGTAACTGTTGCAAAAGTGAACACACATGAGTGGAGGTGATCCCTGGTCAGCCTCAGTAAGATGCAGATACACCATATAAAACCACACAAAGCTACTGTGAAACTAATCAGCCAAATATTATGAGGCCAACCACAGAGCATTCTATATCTGTCTCATGAATCGTAATGGTAACAAGACCTGCCGTGCTTTACAGCACTATGGCATGAGACGTACTGTACCTATAGAAATAGCACTTGCTCATCCAGATAGGGTCTTGGATAACCTAAACCCACTCTCACCCCCTCCCCCAACAGGTACACATTTATATATCCATGTACACTACAGAGCCCCTGTAATAACAACTATGCAGGTACAAGCTGCACTCTCTGAAGCTTGCATGGGACCGGTCAACATTCCAGGGTGTATTTTACACAAATGTCTGAACATGTGTATGTGGAGAGCAAATTGTTCTTTCATAGCTTCATGTCAGGCTGTGTACACACTGAATAGTGCACAGCAATAGTTATCACACCCCAAAAACGGGGAGACATCGCTGATAATGGGAAATAGTGCACTGCTACCCTGCTGAGTCTGGTATGCAAGACCAAGAACCTTGATCAACTTATTTGACATAGTAAAGATGTACATGACAATAAGGTTGATTCACACAACATATCATGACCTTGCCAGGTAGCAGGACACCATCACCCATACTGTGTTCCAGCTACACTCAGTAAACTAGGTGTATATTATGTCACAGGACGGGTTGGCAACTGGAATGCTGGCAGAACCAACACTACAGAAGGTGTCTGACTAATACACGCACATCAAACCAGTGCCAGCTACAGTAAAACAGGGTTTATTCCTGGTACACCCTCTCTCTTATCTATACAACACAGACTAACAGAAGGCATCTGCCTATTGAAGTTTACAAATGACTAAGAACTAGGAGCAATAATTGACTCAATGAGTGCTGCGAGCAACATACAGAAGGGCCTTTGTGGATCAGATGTGTGGTGTGTGACATATGGCCACAATCTCATAGCTAAGTTTTGCATTGTCATACCCTAGGTTAAAAACCCTGTACCCATGAACTACCACCTAGGCAGTGGTCAACATAATGGAAACTGTGTGTATGGGATGCAACTGGACAGTAGTCTTTCCTTTGATAGTCACTTCACCACACCAGTCAGGTACTCATAAGTGGCACCCCTAATCATGACAGAGTGCCATCCATGAATATAGAGATCACTGTTCACCCATATTCACTCACGTGACCCATAATAGATGACATATTTTCTTTAATGGTTATTGGCCATGTTCAGATGGCCTACACCGGCCTTCCCAAACACTAGCTCCACTATACAACATGATGCCTACCCTGAATAAAGCCATGTCCAACCCAGAGATGTTGGGCATGCTACACTTACACATCCTGATTTAAGAAAAAAAAAACAATTCAAGGACATCCACCTTTCTAATGCAAGGATCATAACATGCCCGACAGATCCCTGTCCCATACACTTTACATACTCCTGCCATACTATGCATCCCTGTCCAGCAAAGTTGCACATAGCCGCTCTGAGATGTGGAGTGATGACCGCATGCCAAATATCAGTAATCCTGTGGATCAGTTCCATGGCACTGCTTGAATTGGCCACTGAAAGTTACCTGTGTGTTGGTTACAGCTAGGTAACCTTTCAGCCTAGGCTCATAAATGGCCCAAAGCATATAGCCTACTAGTTCACTATGACCATACATGCTATAGTTGATATCCAACCCTGCAAATACCATAAAGCTAGCCACTGTCCCATGTGCAACACACGTAATACAAAGCAGAATGATATACTGCTGTACAGTGCCATGTATATGGCAAAACACATACTTCAAAAACTTTCCATGAGCAGGGTCACAGGTCATGTCCCTTAAGCCTGTGTAAGACTATATATGCGACATATACACAGCATTAAAGTCTCTTGCATTAATGTGAACACATCCAGGCATGTGCTGATAGGAAAAGACACCAGTACAGGCAAACAGACATGCCCACATCAAGACATCATCCACATGGAGTATGAGCAATGTCATCACTTGACACACATATATGGTGATGCCATCAAATCACCAGTAAGTGTCAAATGTGTGCGAGTTACACATGTCAGTGGTGTTAGTGTCATGCAAACTTGCAAAGACATATCTGTAATAATAATAAATGTGATACACACGTATGTGCAGCTGTACTTCTGAGTGACTGTGACCCGTTCATCATTAGGTCTTCCAGGTATGCCATGTGCAAGGTTGCCACCATACACCCGCTTGGAGGAGAAGGTCCTCATTCCATACCTCCTTGACAACCATGAAAAACTCTTCAGGCATGTGCCACAGGATGCAGAGCAGCGGGATGCCCAGTGGGAGGAACTTCGCAGGAAGGTAAATTATGTTGGCGGCCACAATCGCACCTATCAGCAGGTGTGCCGACACTGCAGACCTTATTAGACGGGCTAAACAGCGTGCCAATGCAATCACCAGGGAACAAACTGCAATAGGTGGGGGGGGCACTCACCCATACAGAGGAGCTACTGGCCAACCTGGGGACACCTGCAGAACTCCATCCACAAGCTTAAGCTGGCATTGTGGAAGTGGGTGTCTCTCAACCACTGAGCCAGGAGTTGCCTGGTAAGTCACTACTGCACATATAACATTTCATATAGTTACATGTGTTACTGTGTACATACACCATAGTATAGTCTATGGTACTGGCTTATGTGCCAACAGGCACATTGCACCCTGGAGCAATCATACAGGTGTGGATAATTATCTTACTGCTGTGACACTCCTATTTAGGTACCTCTGGTGTTTCACAGCGACAGCAGCCTGTCACAGGTGAGATTATTATTCATCAGGCTTGATAATGCACAGATCATATTAACTGCATGACATCTATCTGCCATGTGGCCATTTAGCACATGTACATAATGTATGGTGGTCCTGTATATATATGGTCAGAACTGCAATGCATCACAGTAGTTACCCACAATGGTGGAGATGTGGTTCACTGTAGGGACATGTACTACAGATCAGCAATACACATGTGGGGAATACAAACAGTACTAGAGAGAGAACATGTGTGCGCGCACTCTAAATGTTTTGGAGTTGGAATATGACCAGCCCACAGGATTCACCCTTGAGGATTACACCCTTGCTATGAATGTCACACAACGTCATGTGCCATCGGACATGTCCATGACATTTTGTGGGCTGACTGCAACACTGGTTAACTATCCTGCAAAACATGATCTCACATCTCAAACTTACCACCCTTTGTCTGCATAACCCTGTCCTCAGTGAAGCATATGACATCTACAGGTGTAGGTTATATGGGACAACACTGACATGTGAAATAGATGCCCATCACAACCATTGGACAAAACATGTTTACACATGGTCATGGAAGATGGCCAGACACATGAAGTAACACACAGTAGAAGGGATGTACATGTGTGTACACCCTGTTTTACACTGGCTCGACAATTGAACTATGGCCTTTATGTAATGGTGATATTGCAGATGTGACACACTAAACATCATACAGGCCTGTGCACAGCTTGTGTAGGCATGACATCAAGCCACCACATAACATGTCGTGAACATCTTGAGTGTGCCATGACATGAAAGCTTTCACCTATACAGTATCCAAATACATACAGGTGTTGCACAACATACGCACAACCACATCAAGCCACAGATACAGTACATTCACCTTGCTGGTGTCAGACATCGTCATGCTTCCTCCTCATGTGTGTGAGGTACACAGATGGCATGTGGGAGGGACATGGAGTACTGCTAGGTTAGCCATGTCTGCGCATAGTTGCCAGGCATCAGCAAAATGGTTGCAGATGTGCAGGGGTGTCATCGGTATAACCTTCAGTGACCTGTCTCACACATTCCACATTAGGGTTTAGTGTGTATACACCTCAGTGACGTGGGTCACATTCCACAGTAGATCTCTATTGTATCTAAACAAAGTCATGGCTATGAACTGTGTTTGTAAGTCACACTGTATAGCCATAGTGAAGCCACATGATGCCCTGCAATGGCTATGCACATCAGCTCAATGTGCAGTAGGTTACTGTACATCTGTAGGGTGAACTGACAACATTGCATCAGCTGAAGTTCCATGTTAGTATAACACGTCCCTGCATTGGGACACCATTACCTCACTGTATACTTGAAAGGTCACCATTGTGTTAAACATTGTGTTAACACTTCAGCAGAAGATGTGTAATACTACATGTGATTGGCAAGGTCATATGCCACAAATCAGACTGGTGTACTGTTAACCTGTGTTGGTCTGTGGCACCATTGCAAAGTAGGGATAATGTCAAACATGCGTGTACAGCCACATGTACATTGTCTGTAGACTCATCTCAGGAGTAAGCAGAATAATGTTGAACAGACATGCACTGCTTTGGGGGAGATATGCAAGCTAGGGCTCAGGCAAACATAGTATTCACTCAACATACCCTTCTGCTCATGTCCTCCTCACACACAGGGGCTGTGGTCAACACAAAGCATCAGTGGCAGATTTACACAAGTCAGCGATGGTCTGTTAAAATGTGGGGTATGTTGCACAAAACATGGCAGTGTGGTGCATAGTGCATGCATTGGGTTGCAGCTTTGGGGCATAACCTAACACAAATGGTGCAACACAGGGATGTATGCTAACTACTACCATAATTGTGTAAAGTGCATGCCTTCTGATAGAACACATGCATGCTGTTGTGTGCAACTCAGGGATATATGATAACTACCACTATAGTTGTCTAAGCCGAATGTCTTCTGCCATATCACATGCATGTTGTTGGGTGCCAAATCATGTGTCTGTCTCCGTGCGTCTGTACTGTGCTGTATAACTTGTAATGTACAGTTCTTGTCTGCCCCTCACAGATGTTTCTGTAGGTGCATTGTCCTCCTGCGGTCAACCTGATCTTAGTGTCACCACAGACTCCAGCAGTGATGATGAAAGTATGATTGAGGCACGGGCAGGGTCGTCAAGCACTGAATGTGCCATTGGCTGCTGTTCCACCTGTATCCCCTCATCCCCGCACACAGTTCTCATGCCTACATGTACCCCATCACCAGTGGCCATAGTGGATGGACAGCTGGCCGGTGGGTAGCATGAAACAGGAATGTGTGGAGACTACGGAAGGTGTGCCTGCACACCATGATCCCAGCCAACTGACTGGTGATGTCCCACACAGGCATGTGCCCAGGGCTGCTCATAGGAGGACTTCTGGCAAACATGCCCTACAAGACATAGCACATCAGCTGGTGTCACCAGACGCATGTTTCGGGCTGTAATGGAGGCACAGACACATGCTGAATGGCACAACCAAGAAGGTAAGAGGCTTCAGAGGGCTGCTGTCTGTTCTTTAAATGGACAACATCCAGGCAACTGCAAATGCTCACCATCATCGTGCAGATGTTTTGGATAGACGATTGGGTGACATGGTGGGAGTCCTTAACCATGGCATGTCAATTCTCGAGCGTGGAACATCTGTGCTGGAGCTTCTGGTGGGAGTGAGGCATCAGGCACGCAGACATAGGCCAGCTACATAATCTTTTGAAAGTCTACGTGAACATGTTACTTCACATGCCCGCTCCCACAGTGGCGGTAGCAGCAGCAGTGCAGCTGGTGCTGTGCTGTCCACAGCAGGACACAGCAGGCCACGTGCAAGTGGTTCTGGATGGTCCCAAACAGGGACAGTGGACATGTCCGACAGTACCCAATCTGGACCTCTGCCTGATCGTGGCCATGCAATCCCTGGCAGGTGCAGGTCACGTGGCCATGGCCGGACACCATGAACTGTAAAACCTGCCTTGTACAGTCTGCAGCTGTCAATAATACCCCTGTGTAGGACAGCCACATGCCAGACCTGTGTGCATACACACAGACGCACATGAAACAAAATGTAGGGCACCTCAACACACACGACCAATGAGATAAATGGCCCCAACCCACACACGTTATCCAATGGTGCAGCATAGGCCTCTGGCAAACATTATCACCCTGTGAATATGATAATACCTGTGCAGCATCCCTGTCATCCACACCATCGGTGCAGGGATATACACATATGGTCTGATGCACAGGGAGAACATACTAGGAAGACAATGGTAGATTACCATTGTTGAATAGTGTTGACAGGCAGCAGACATACCATGTGCTACATTTTTAGAATGCATTTTGTACTTTTGACAGTATGTATGTATCATGTGTAACAGTAACTGCATGTTCTTGATTTTCTGCCTTCCCCTTTCAGGTGTAATTGCATGTGCCAGGGGATGTCAATGTTTGCAGTTAGTGTCCCATATGTAAATGTAGGCTAGCACAGGTCTGTAGGACAATACCTGCATGCACTTAGTAGCTTCCACATCACAGTTATAATCTCCGAAGTTTCAAACATATTTACTGATCTAATGATCCAACAGCATGAA
>NC_056747.1:832665445-832742945 GCF_019279795.1 Protopterus annectens
GGCCTTTCCTTTTTTCACCTTAAAAAATTTTACATGCTCATTCACAACACACACATTTTGGACACTTTCTGGTGACAAGCAGCACAAATGTCAATCATATCAGTAAGAGTGTTGTTGGGAAATCAGAGATAAAAGAACAATGTACTTGAGTACACAAAGATGCATACGTTTAAGAGTACATGGTGGTCTTGGCTTTACTGCCAGTAACTCATGCAACTGGCCATAAATTGCTGGCCTCAAGTACTTAATTCTGAAAATGCTATACTAAAACCTGGAATCAATCTACAGACATTGGAATTTGTACATAGAACGTTCATTTGGAGTTGCTAAACAGCAACATTTACAAATCACTCGGTTTAAAGCGAAACTGCAGCTGTTCTCTTCTGAGTATTTATAACCATATAGTGATTTCAGGCCTAAAACGTACATATTTTTATGCAACTCTGATATCACTGTGGACCAATGCATCAACTATATTAACAATTTAACTGCCACTATAGTACACTTTCTCTTCACGAAAGTACGGAGCTGTAAGACAGATGGGTAGCAGAAGAGGTTATTAATCAGGTTGAAATTCATATTGTCTTGAGTATGTAATGGACTTTCCGAAAACTAGAAGTGGTTGTACTTGGATCGCACTCTACAGTACGGACCCGGACATTTGCCCATTCTCCCCACTGTAGTATAGCCTCAGAGTTAGTGCACATAATTTGAAGGGGTCGTGGGGGCTTACCTCATAAAAAAAAATATGTTTTTGTATTGTTGGAATTTTCGGAAAGTTTGTGTCATGTTTTGGTGCGTTCAATTTTCCGCACACTATAATCTGACAAAATCCGCAAGAGACGGTGGCACAATTAAGGCCTTCAGTTAAGAAATATAAACTCAAAGACGATTCACCTGTAATGCAATGCATATTATATTTACAACCCCCCCCCCCCCCACCACCACCACCACACACACACACACACACACACACACACACACACACACACACAAGAAGATCTTCAGGCAAGAAATATAAAATCAGAGACAATTCAAATACAATGAAATGTATGCGGTACTAATAACTGCCTTACAAAAAAAAAATCAACACAAGAAAGATGCTAAGACAAAAACAATATTACATATGATGAGAAAGCTAAAAAAAGTTGGAACATTTTGTCCAAACTTAAAAATCCCAAAAACATATACTGCAGGAGTGTAGACAAAATGTTTTCTTTTGTACTCAAAACACTTCTCGATACCACCCCCTACTAAAATGCACTATCTTGCATTTTCAAAATGGGCAAAACTCTCAAACTGTTGCCCCCAAGCACGTAAATGTATAATTTCAACTATTTCCTTTAACGATTTTTAAATATTGCTTTCACATTATCAATTCTCTCTAAAAACTAACTGTGTACCTTTTGTTGTAAGCGTTAACTATGACATATATTGTAACCGTTACGATCTGGTATAAAAAGCTCTAATGTTTTCATGTGATGCTCAGAAAAACATGGCTAACTACGCCGTTGTCATACTGTTGTTCAAAACACAGGAAACAAGAAGCAACTACAACATTTTCTAATTCTAACACAAGAAACTTTAAACAGTACTTCAAACTCACCAGCTTTCGACTTATACAGCCCAACAACATCTGAACAACAGATCTACCCTCGCACTTTTATTACTTAGAAACCATGAGTAGCTATAACTGACTGTCGCACAAAGAGAACTACTGAAATGCAGGAACCGAAACTGAAACACACCTGAACAAAATATTTCACTTACGCAGTGGCACTGTAAACAAACGATTGTGCCCTACCTCCCTAGTAACCACGTGGGCAGAACCGAGGCGTGTCCTATAGTAGAGCGTACAAGCCTTGGTATTCTTTTCGAAAATACCTTGCAGGCCGTTCTGCGCAGAAGTGGGCGTACCATCAATGACTGACAGGTGAATGCGCATCCTGCGAAGTATGTTTCTACTATAAAGCCGTAACAGACAGCACTGCACAAATAAGCTAGGGTTGCCACCTTTTAAGCGGGCCAAAGTGGGACATAGGGGTGCAGCCAATATGATACTGACCACACTCTCTACCATGACGTCACCACCCGAGTGGTGAAGGAGATGCTGTTAAGGGTATGAGGGATGGTTGCTGGAGAGGCTAGCTGGTTGGTGGGAGTAGCAGCTGGATGGATAAATGACTGGATGGATGGCTGAATTAATGGTTGCATGTCTGGATGGATGGCTGGCTGCATGGGTGGATGGCTGGTTGCATGAATGGCGGGGGGGAGGGGAGCTGGACGGATGGCTGCCTGGCTGGAGTGGTTAGCTGGTTGGTGGGAGTAGCTGCTGGATGGATGGATGCCTGGCAGGATGGATGACTGGCTGCATGAATGGATGGATGGCTTGCTGTATGGATGGCTGGCTGGCTGGCTGGATGGATGGAGGATGGCTGGCTGGCTAGATGGATGGAGGAGGAGCATGGCTGGCTGGATGGAGGATGGCTGGCTGGCTGGCTGGCTGGATGGAGGAGGATGGCTGGCTGGCTGGCTGGAGGATGACTGGCTGGCTGGATGGATGGAGGAGGATGACTGGCTGAATGGATGTAGGAGGCTGGCTGGATGGAGGAGGAGGAGGATGGCTGGCTGGCTGGAGGAGGATGGCTGGCTGGCTGGCTGGCTAGACGAGGAGGTGGATGGATGGCTGGCTGCCTGGATGAAGGAGTATGGCTGGCTGGCTGGATCGCTTGTTTAAAAAAAAAAAATCTTGGTCTTTTTCTAGCGGCTGTAAAAGCGCTTAAAACAAAGTGCTCCTACAGCTGCGATCTTTGCAGGGCTCTTCCTACCCCAATCCCCACCCCTTTTGTGAATTGCAGCCAATTGCTGCACGAATTAAAGCACCTGGACCTAAGAGGCAGCAGCTTTGCCTGCAGGTCCAGGTTGGTGATGTAACTGAATTGCTGTGAAAAAGCCAGAAGCAATTGCGACTTTTCCATGGCAATTCAGAGCGATCACAAAAGCAGGACTTTTCAGGTCCCACTTCTTGATACAGCGGGCAACGAGATAAGGTGGCTTAATCCGTGAGTGTCCCGCTGACAACGGGATGGGTGGCAACCTTAAGGTAAGCATAACATTCACATCAGTCTGGGCCAAATTACTTTTATCTATGAGAACTCTTGGTGTGACCCTACTGTTAGGTACCTGGATGTGTCTGCAAAATGCTTAGAAGCATGATAAAGTCCTGTACAATATGAGCAAATCTATCTTCATTTATTAAGTTCTGTGTCATTACTGTTGAAGCTGTGGCAAATGTCCTAAGGTCATGAAGAAAAATAATTCCTAACCTTGCTCTAATATTGAACAGTTGTTTTGCATCTGAAACACCTTACTTTGGTATAAACAAATCAAATTCTATAAAACTGAGTCTTTATTTGGCAACAGAGTGAAATCCAATCCTTGATGCTCTGTGCTGTTACGTTTAGCTCCAAAAACATATACATTTCAATAAAGTCCCGCATGAGGCACGTGAAAAAAGGTGCTGGTAACCGTCCTTGTAATAATATTAACTTCATGTGATTGGTTGTGGAAAAGCACCAACAGGTAAATGGCGAAGTGTCAGGGGTATACCCAGCGAATATACTTTCATAATTGTGTTCCCTTATTGCTGTTTGCAGCCCAACTATCATTTTAAAAAATGGAACACGGCATTCAGGAGAAACCTGAGGCCCCACAGGAAAGTCACTAGGAATAGATGGTATTCCTGTGGAAGTTTGGAAGCTAGGAGTGAAAAAACTGATAAAGATCTAGAATGTTTTGTTTAACAGTATTTTAAGAGGAGGAGAAACACCAACATTCTGGAAGAAATCAGTGGTGGCTATAATACCTAAAGAGGGTAAAGGCTCATCAGATGCAACTTCATACAGACCTATTTCAATCCTAAACCATGATTATAAACTATTTATGTCTATAATGGTTAAAAGAATGGCAAAACTGATGCCAGAATTGATAGATATAGATCAACGTGGTTTGATGGAGGAGAGGCAAACATTTGACATCATTAAAAGAGCATTGATGATTCAGAGGGAAGCAGAATGTAAGAAAATTTGTTGTTGGTAGGTCTTGATGCAGAGAAAACATTTGACAAGTAAGCTGGGAGTTTATGAGCAGGACAATGGAAGCATTTGTATTCCCTGATACAATTATAAGGTTGATTAGAAGGATATATACGGGATTGGAGGCAAAAATTAAAGTGGGTGGGTTCCTGTCTGTTAATTTCTGTTTGAGCAGAGGAACCAGGCAGGGGTGTCTTATTTCCCCTTTATCTGCATTATATTTAGAACCATTGGCAAGGAAAATAAGGGAACTAAAAACATAAAGTAAAATAACAAATGTAGGAACCACCAATAAACTCTGACCACAGTAGACTTTATTAAATACAACAATGTAAACCTGAGTGCTTTCTTCTTATGAATAAGACTTCATCAACCTATCAAGGCTTACAAATTAAAAACATTTAAGTAGCAGACAGGTAAATTCAACCAATCAAAGGTTAATGGAATAAATGGTATCAATTGAATTAAAACCATGCACTTATACCAGACTGTAAGATGTATCTTAAACAATACACACAAAATACTTATGTAACCTAGGCAATCCTAGAACACGTTAATAAAAACATTCTTCCAAATAAGATTCCTAGTTTTAATTTGGACATTGTACATGTAATCATTCAGCTTTAAACTTTTTTGTAGGTGGTGTAATTTAAAATTGTTTTTTGCTGAAAGGAATGCTTTGGACAATGATGGTTTTACTGAGCTGCTTCGAAAGTGTACCTACACTGAGGCAGCTAAGGATATGTAGGAAGAGACTGAACAGAAGATAATACAAAAACTGGAAACTGAAAGCTCTGTTTTATGGCTACGGATAACAAGATGCAAGCAGTTAAAATGTTTTTAGTCCCTTTAGTTTTATACCCAGGTCAGGCATGTTTTTTTCAACCAGAGTAGATAGTAATTAATAAAGAGCTTAAGGATTTTATCTGGGAGAGAAAGATGACCAGAGTCAAGTGGGATAAGCTGATTCTTCCAATATAACAAGACGGTTTGGGATTAACCAATATGAATGGGTATTTCAGTTAAGGCTCCTATACATAGCACAAGCAGAAATTTATAATTCAAAGTGGAAAAGGTTGATTATAGAATGGTGGGGGGGGGAGCTGAAGAAATGAGGATAAACTGGGACTTTGGATGCAGATAACAAAAACCATGTAGAATATCATATTCATAAAGTAGTACAAAATATTCTAAGAACTAAGCCAACACAGGAATGGAGAAAGCATATTCTGCCAATAGGGATGATTGCAATTAGGGATACAGACAATAAGTAAAAGGGGCCTGAAATTTATTGGAGAAAAATGGCAAAAAAAACAAGGTATTGGGAGCAAATAATTAGAGAGGGAAAGGTAATAGAATGATAAGATGCCTAAAATGTATTTGGACTGCAGGTTAGAGATTGCTTTCCCTATCAAGGATTGATATCAGAGTACAGACAAAGAGAAAGAAATAGAGGGGTCCTAAGCAAGAAAACAGCACTGGTAGAGTTTTTAGTAGAATCTAGAACAGAAGCTGCTGTTAAAAAGGGAATAATTAGTTGAGCATATAAAATATGGCATGATTACTATAAGAATCAATCAGAGGAGGTTAGAAAGGATTGGGAAGAAAGATTGGATAAGCGATTCACAAAGAAACAACTGGGAGATATGTGTATGTCTCCCAAATTTGCAACAAAGTCTAGAAGAGTTAGGATGTTAGTTTGGTAGTGTTTACATAGTTCTTTTTATATCCCAAACAGATTCCAAATAATTTTTCCTCAGGTAGACAGCAAATGCTGGAGGTGTGATCGGAAAGAAAGAGGTAATTGGGAACATATTTTTCTGGGAGTGTAATAAGTTGGCAGACTTCAAAGATTCCCTGCAGACTACTCTGTCAGAGATACTGGATGAGCAAATTGGTGTAACTAAAGAAATAATTTTTTGAGCAGAACTGGAATTGCCTAGACAAAGTAAGGCCTTGCTGACTCTTATGGTGGCTGTCAAAAAAGCATTTACTAGAAAATGGAAATCAAAGTCTGAACCAACTGTACTAGCAGTTGTGATTATAGTAATAGAGATAAAACAACTGGCACTGAGATCTTTATAAAAGGACAGGAGCAAGTTACATAGAAAACATGGGAATGGTGGGAATAATACATGCAGATGAGGAATGAGATTTAAAAGAAGGCAGGATTTTAATGAGCTATTTAGTGTTTGACAGTGATTGGATAGATTGTAAGTGATGTATAATATTTGCAACTAAAATTATGTCAGTTTAAGACAGTTTCAAATCTTCTCGGGATACAAAATTAATGAAGCTAAAACAAAGGCAATAGCGGTAAATTATGTACCCACACACAAATTGGTCCAACAATATCCATATTTATGGGGACATGATAAAATGAAATATTTAGGAGTATGGATTAGAAATGACTCTGCGGTGGTAGTTAAGGATATGTGGGAAGAGACTAAATGGAAGATAATACAAAAATTGAGAAACTGGAAGTTTTGTTAAATGGATGTGGGTACTAAGAAGATACAAGCCATTAAAATGCTTTTAGTCCCTTTAGTCTTATACACAGATCAGGCATACTTTTATCAACTGGAGGCGACATTGTGGATAGCCAATTAAAAAAGAGTTGAAGGATTTTATCTGGGAAGGGAAGACCACAAGGGTCAAGTGGGGTAAGCTGATTCTACCAATAAAACAAGGTGGATTAGGATTACCTAATTTGAGGGGGTATTTTAGAGCAACACAGTTAAGGCACTTATACATAGCACAAGCAGAAAACTGTAATTCAAAGTGGAAAGGAATGATGCTGACACAGGGAGAAAGTTCAAGAAATAAGGAGAGGCTGGGATTTTGGATGCAGACTTTTAAGGAGAACAACAACAATCATACAGAGTATTATATTCATAAAATAGCAGCGAGTACTCTAAGAACCAAACCAACACAAGAATGGAGAAAAGAGATTTTGCCGATAGGGTTGCCTGTGGTCAGGGATACAGATAATAGGCAAGAGGGGGCTGGAATTTATTGGACAAAACTGGCAAAGGAACCAAGGTATTGGGAGCAAATAACTAGAAAGTGAAATGTAATAGAATGGGAAGAGGCCAATAATTTATTTGGATTGCAGGTTAGAGATTGCCTTCCCTATCAAGGACTGATATCAGAGTATAGGCAAAGAGAAAGAAATAGGGGGCTCTTAAATGCAAGACCAACACTGGTAGAGTTTTTAATAGAATCTAGAACAGAAGCTGCTGTTAAAAAAGGAATAATTAGTAAAGCATATACAATATTGCATAATAATTATAAGAATCAATCAGAGGAGCTTAGAAAGGATTGGTAAGAGAAACTGGATAAGCAATTCACAAAGAGACAATGGGGGATATATGTATGTTTCACAAATATGCAACAAAGTCTAGAAGATTTAGGATCTTAGCCTGGAAGTGTTTATATAGGTATCTTTATACCCCAAGTAGTCTCCAAAGAATTTTTCCTCAGATGGATAGCAAATGTTGGAGGTATGATGGGCAAGAAGGAGGTGGCTGAGAGCATATTTTTTGGAAGTATGATGAGCTGGCAGACATTTGGGATTCCCTGCAGACTGCTCTGTCTGAGATGCTGGATGAGCAGATTGACTGGGGAGATGATTTTTTGATTTATGCTACAGAAATCGGAATTGCCTAGACATATTAAAGCCTTGCTGAATCTAATTATGGTGACTGCCAAAAAAGCAATTACTAGAAAATGGAAATCAAGGTCTAGACCAATTTTACTAGAATTAGTGAATATAGTAACAGAGATAAAACAACTGGAATTGGGATCTTTAGAAAACGGTAGGCGCAAGCTACATAGGAAAAATGGGAATTGTTGGAACAATATATGCAGAGCAGGAACAAGGTTTAAGAGGCAGAATTTGAATGAGCTATATAATGCTTAACTGACAATGACTGGATGGTTTATAAATGATGCATAATGTTTACAGCTACAGTTGTTTCAATGGTGTTTATTATGTAACCTGTTTGCAACTAAAGTGGTATCATTTTGCATGTTTTTCATTTATATAAATGTAAGTTTGCCTTTGTTATATGTGTAGATTTAATAAAGATGTTTGGAAAAAATAAGATCTGTCATATGTAATGTTTGCAACTAAAATTATGTCAATATCGTTTGTTTTCATTAATATAAATGTATGATTGCCTATGTCATACATGATAATTTAATAAAAATGATTCTTGTTTTAAAAAAAAAAAAGAGAATACTAAGCTGGGATTTTAGTATAAAGTTTAAGGTTTTTACTTCATATGCATAAGGTACAGGGTTTGATTCTGACCTCAGTGTTGGCTAGGCTTAAAATGGCCCTTCAGGGCAGTTAGCCTAGTATTGATGAACTCATTCAGAATAGCTTGAATGGATCTTTGAGTTTTTTTATAGCATCTCTATCTGGCTTTATAGTATTGAATGTACTGCACTGATAGAGCATAGAAAGGATATTTTAGTCATGCCTGACCTTAATATTACTTTTGCATCAAGATTTGTGAGAATTACAGAGATTGTAACCAGTGGTGGACAGCAGAAAGATCCTGGACTTGTTAGTATGAAATTTGAGGCATAGCACCACTCTAATGGATCTTGTACTGTTTATTCCACATTACTTTGATTCACAAATCTTATCCACTAATTGTTTGGGTTGTTAAAATGCCCCATAGCTATTGTATTTTCATGTTTTCTTTTCACACAAAATCAATGGACTGTGGCAACATCACAGATCGCCTATTGTGTGACTCAGCACATGCACCTTCCTAACATGGTTGAATACACACTTCTACACACCCTCCACACAGATTATGTTCCCATAGAAGGATGTACCTCAACATGCATCCATCTGAGATGCGGGGGGGTTGCACCCGATGCAAGTATGTATAGACAGATTCAATTCATAATCTCGAAATACTGAAAGGTCAAATTTCAGTATCTTGACACCATAAAGTCGAATCCACAAAATGACAGCCCCAAACCGCGAAACTTCAAATCGCGAACACAAAGCATACACCACACCACACATACACCACAATACCCACACTACAAAAAAAACACACACACAAACGTAACACCACACATCTACAAACCTACACTACATATAAGCAGGGGGGCAAGCACCCCTCCACCCCCCTACTTATATATACTAATTCTGAGATCACACAAACAGAAAAAGACAGTAAACTCACACCCAGACATTCTACAGTCCCTCGCACACACACAAGCACACACACACACACACACACACACACACACACACACACACACACACACACACACACAAACACCACCATATCCAACACTTAAACACTCATACTTTTACCCACCTACTCTAACCCCCACACGTACAACTGACAAACACATTGACATACACTCAAACACCTACCCAAAACCCTTGCAAAACACACACTTACCTTAAATTTCACGTAAATCCACACCCTACACCGGACAGCATCCACACAATACACTACACGTCATGTAACATAAATCCATAACTGGGAATTCAACTAAGTTGGATTTGCGATTATGCACTTTCACTATTTTGAAGATTCAACTTTATGGTCTCAAGATACTGAAATTCAACCTTTCAGTATTTTGAGATTATAAAGTGAATCTGTATAGACACGTCCTGACTCTCTTCATCTGTGAGGTAGACCAAAGCATCATCATGGACGTTTTCTAAATATAAATATCCCGGCTGTGTGCAATAGACCTGTGTGAGTTGTTAATGCTACATCATGTCTGTTAGATGTCCTCAAAGAGGTCATCAAGGGCATGCATGATGGCAACACTATCATCCTTTTGAACTTTACAAGCTCAAGGCATTTGACACAAATCCACACTGAAGTATTTACTCAACACTGTCAGATGTGGCCATAAACACCTATATTATTAAGTAGGTAGACAGTGGATCACATATGTGGCATCTAAATATGGTGACAGGTCCAGTGATCAGATCCCTACATCAGGGCTATCTGCTAGGCTCTTTCCTGTCCATTATTTAAGTCAAAGACATCACAAATGACATACACATTCTGTATGTAAACGAATGTCTGAAGAACTACAGATTGTGGGCAATCATTGACTCCAACTGTGATATTAGTATAATACAGACAATATCAACACAGACCAAAGATTGCTGTCACAGCCATGACAACAACTGCAATGAAACAAAAACATGGGGGGGGGGGATTTGTTACGTCATGAAAACAAATGCACAACCCAACAACATGAATAGGTATGTGACCTGTGTCCTGGGGTAGATGGTATGTGGAACGTTCACTGCATATGGCCACAGTGCTGACTACTCCCTTGTATGTAACTCAACTACTGAGTATGTGAAAGACATCCACATCAATGGTCATAATACCTCCATAGTTCACAGCCTTCATCACACCAATAACTGATTACAGTGCACACTTCTTCATGTACCTTTCTACACATCTTCCAGTGATGTGTAACTGAAGTGTACCACCTTTGCCACAGTGAGCTGTCATAAATCTTATTGGCCACACCTAGGTATTCCTTTTGTTCCATAAACATTATTGCTTGATGGTGTGGTGCCCCCATCAAGCTGTTACACTAAATGCATGTGTGATACCTGTTCTAGTGATATACACAGAGAATACATAGCTGTTTGACAACACTGATGGAATGGGTAACATTTGTGACAGTGCAGATTGTGCCACACACACAGACACACACACACACACACACACACACACATATATATATATATATATATATATATATATATATATACAATGCCCACCAATCAACTAGCCTGTATTGATCATAATGTCACATATATAATGTCCTTCTTAACACCTCCAGCAGATGTTACAGTGTCAGGACAGTGTGTGTGAGTACCCTCATAGACTGCTGACATGTAATAGTTGTACGAGTGTGTTTGTGCAGAACCATATCTGATCACTCAGAATCACATATGTTATGTCAGAGACATGGGATTACTGGTGGTGTTATTTTTATGTTGTCCACAATTGTGCATGCTTCTTTTACTGTTGTCCATGAGCCTCTACCTGTGTCCCACTTATTGGAGACCTCTGTTGAGATTGCGCTGATATTCAGGAAGATCACTTTACACAGCTTTACAATATGGCTCCTACCTCAATTGTATATAACATCCCTGATAGATGTCCTCTGCATTGTTCATGTAAGAATGCTTATCTCACAAAGACATCTTCCCCATTGTTATGCCACCCTGTGTGACAGTCACATAATACACATTTTCACTGTTCAGTCTGTACTGTACCATACTGATATATGATTGGTGTTCCTGCTACAACTTTCTTCCATTGACATGCCCTCATCTGCTGTGCATTAGGTTGTTTCACCAGTCTTCTTCCCTTTGTTCATTCCTACAATTCATCTGTGCGCCCCTACTCAATACACACACTTCCTGAGTGTTTATTTTACACGGCAGTCCATGTACCCTTTCAGATCATTTACACAACTTCTATAAAGAATGCCTGGAATGGGATTTCACAATACTCTGCACTGTATACACTGTCCTGTACTGTATTTGGAACATATGCATAACTGTATGTTTAGTCTTGGTAATCATTGTGGCATTCCAAGCAATCCAACTAACCTACTGTGCTCTGAGGAAACCAGTTTGCTATCCATGTTGCTCTACATGGTTTCCTGGCCAGCAACACTGTTGCCAGTCACAAAACTGTGCTTGCTCACATTTAAATGCAGTGCATGTCATGAATATGTAATTAGTGCTGCTGCTGAGTATCACCTCGCAAACATGTAAATTCCATGTAGGATTTGTGCAAAAACTACTGTGAAGACTGGTAGAGAAGGGTGAAGGCTGCCAGCCTAGCCAGTAAGAATTTTGCAAATAATTCTGTCATTTGTAAATATGAATGTAAACTACAGGCTTGTTGTCTTAAATGTAAAGAAATGCTGTTACATGTGGAACTAGAAATAAATGTGACAGTGCACTCTACTGACCAAAGTAAAGCATGTGGTGACCCTTTGAAGAAGACAGTAGTGCAGAAAAGTCTAGATGAAGAAATTCTTTCTATTGTTTTAACCAAGAGTTAAATTGCTAGATTTAAACATGCAAATGTATTTTTATTGCTCTGTTCCTGACCCGCTGCAAGATAACAAAAGGGAGATGTTAAGAATGTAAATGCAGGTAATGTGTAGCCTGGAAACTTCAGGAAAATGTAACAGAATGATGTAATGTTTATCAGAACTGCAATTTCAATTTAAAGAAAGAATCAAAAGACATTAAGGATTTGTGTCTCGATCATCCAACTCACAGCACTGCCTGTTGTCTTATGTAAGTTATCTTATTTATTTTATTTTTATTTTTTATTTTACATTTGTTGACCAGGCTGGTCCAACTGGATATATGTCCATTTTCAGTGGAGGCCCGGGGAGAAAAACTCCACAAATCACAGTAGTATTTACAAAACGCAGGTACATTACAAAGTTTTGGCATTCATTACATTTCATTGCATTTTTGCTTATAAAAAAGAAAAAAATCCTAGTACATAACAGCTATAGATAGTCATACAAAAATATCTAAAATAACACTATTAAACTGTAAAGTCACACACATGTTATTGTTAATAGAAAATTAACTAGCTTATACCGGTATGATGATTAGTATCTAAGGACAAGTGAAGTATTAGGGTTAACACAGGGGCATAACCAATGTGATTTAAGGTATGGTTTCAGTTTGCTTTTAAATAGGGTTATTGAGGATAGGGAGGTTATGTCATTGGGGTGGGAGTTCCAGGTTTTACCCACTGTATTAGAGAAGAAAGAGTCTCCAGCCAAATTGTTGGTTTTACCTATTTGTACCAGTAGTTTATTTGATGAGCGTAGGGTCTTGAGATTATTGTAGGGGGTGATAAGGTTTGTGAGTATTGGTGTATTTGTTGGTTGATACAGAATCTTGTGGGCAACTATTAGTTAGTTCAATAGTATTAGATTTGACAACTCCAACCATCCTAGTTGATTAAGATTGTTACAATAAGGGGTTCTATAGGTTGACCCAATTGCAAATCTGGCAATATTATTGTAGGAGATAGCCAGATTGTTCAGATTGCTTTTACATAGTTTAGTATAAATAGGGGAGGCATATAGTAGGGTAGAGATTAAGTGGGTACGGGCCATAGTTTTCCTGGCTAGAGGAGTCAGAAAGGGTTTGATCCTGTAGAGGAAACCTAATTTTTTGTTCACTGTTTTTATAGTATTGTTAATATGGGGCTCAAAGATAAGGTTATTATCAATTAGTACCCCAAGTACTTTTGTGGTAGGATCAGGATATATGATAGTACCATTGCTAGATGTAACAGTAAAGTTAAGTGGGGAGGCCCTGCGGGTGGGAGTGAATAGTAGCAGTTTTTTTTTTTTTTTTGGGTTCAAGATGAGACATCGGTGTAGAAGCCATTTCTCTATTGTGTTAAACATGTTTTGGGTTAGGGACTGAAGTTCTGATAGAGAAGTGGCTGAGCATATTAACGTGGAATCATCTGCGTATTGGATACATGTAACTTGAGGTATTACAGAATGTAGGTCATTTATAAAAATAGAGAATAGGAGCGGACCCAGTATGGAGCCTTGAGGGACACCAAGGGCAATTGGGAGGTGAGAAGATGTTATTCTCCCATAGTACAGCCTGTTGCCTGTTATTTAAGTAGGATTTGAATCACTGTTTAGCAACTGCATCCAGTGACAGGTTTTTAAGTATGTTTATGAGTAACTGGTGGTTAACCATGTCAAAGGCTTTTGACAGATCAATAAAGAGGGCTGAGGATAGAGTGTCATTATTGTGATTTTTATTAATGCAATCAGTGAAGAATAAGAGAGCAGAGGTGGTGCTATGAAATGGTCTGAAGCCATGTTGGCAGGTAGCTAGTAAGTTGTTTTCTAGTAGGTAGTTTAATAGTTGCTTATGAATGCATTTCTCCATGATTTTTGCCAATGGGGATAATATGGCTATAGGTCTGTGGTTAGATAATTCATTGGAATTACCTTTATGCAGGGGGATAATGTGTGAAATTTTCCAGATTGATGGGATAGTTCCTTCAGTAATAGTTCTATTAATCAGAATGGATATGGGCTAGGCTATATCTTTTGCAGCTTTTTGCAGGTATTCTGCAGGTAGTAGGTCTGCAGAGAGGGTGGTGGGTTTAAGTTTCTGAATAAGGGTACAGACAAGGGATGTAGGAACAGGTTGAAATTTAAATAATGGGGGACTGTTAGAGATATCAGTGGATGAAGATATGGTGTCAGGGGATAGCTGATTCATAGGTTCATAGGTTCATACTAGGCTATCTGCCCTAGGGCATTTATAAGCCTAGCCAGAATGTGTTTGGCTTTCGCCACCCATTTTAAATTTATTTTGCTTTGCCCTTTTTTGAGGTTAGTATACTGTGCCTCTGTCTAACAGTGACACAGAAGTGATACCCGGGGTAAACCTACGATCTCCCATCCACTCATCAAGATTCCTCTTGAAGAGAGTCAATGAGGGACTCTGCCTAACCTGGACTGGGATTTTATTCCAGAGTGAAGGGAGCCTCTGGGTTATGAATCTGTCCCTCCAGCATGTCCTATTTATTTCAGTGCTGAGGTTCAAGTCTCTCGAGTGCGTAGCTTGATGGGATTTGGATTTTCTGAGGTGCAGCATGTCCATTAATTCCGGGTTGGACATGGCTTTATACGTCAGGCACAGATCGTCCCTGAACAGGTGGTATGCCACTGAGTAGAGCTGGAGTTTCTTTAACCGGGCAGCATATGGCATCTGTTTGAGCCCTTTGATCCTCTTGGTGAGTGGCAAGAGATTGAATGGTCTCTGTACAAAAAGTGTTAAATGTACTGGCTATTTGGTTGGGACTGTTGTGATCAGAGCCTGAGGGAGTAGGTGTGACTGAACGACCTGGGTGTAAAAGTTTATTGATGCCTGACCAGAATTTTTGAGGTTTATTTTGGTATGTTTGTTGGAGCTGACAGTAAAGGTTTCTTTTGTCTGACAATATAGGTTCATAGGTTCATAGGTTCATACTAGGCTATCTGCCCGAGGGCATTTATAAGCCTAGCCATAGTTTTGTGGCTTACACCACCCCTTAGTTTGGAGAAACTATGCCCATTATTTAGCTGTGCCTCTGTCGAGCAGTGACACTGAGGTAACCCCTGGGGTGTATCTGCGATCTCCCATCCATTGGTCAAGATTCCTCTTGAACAAGGCCAGCGAGGTGCTCTGCCTCACATAAACCGGGATTTTGTTCCACAGCATAGGGAGTCTTTGGGTGATGAATCTATCCCTCCAGCATGTCCTATTAATAACCGTGTCGAGGTTTAAGTCACCCACCCTTGTGGCTCTGAGGGATCTAGATTTTTTGAGATGAAGCATATTCATCAAATCTGGGTTTGACATGGCCTTGTATGTCAGGCATAGGTCACCTCTGAGTAAGCGGTACGCAACTGAATATAACTGGAGTTCTTTCAGTCGTGCAGCATAAGACAGATTTTTGAGACCCTTTATCCTTTTGGTGAGGAACTTTTGTGGCCTTTCCAGCATATGGCTTTTTTTGTTTAATTTCTTAGCTGTCTGAACTTTAATTGATCTGTAGGGCTTTTGGCTGTACACCAGTTGGCCCAGAGTTTGTTTCTTTGGAGGATTTTTTTGTTTGGTAGCTTTGGAGAGCCATGGAGCTAGTTTAGTCCTATTTCTAATTGAGCATGTTGGGACATGGCAGTCTAGAGTGGCTAAGAATTTAGAATTAAAGTATTTAACTGCATCTTCTAATGGTAGGTGTTTCAGGGGCGACCAGTCATAAGCCTTAAGTTCTTTTTGAAAGCTGTCAGGGTTAAAATATTTGTTAGTCCTTATTGTCTTATAAATGGTTGGGTTTGGAATGTCACTCTTATACCTGATTAAGAAGGTGAGTGAGTGGTCGCTTATATCTTCGGGGAGGGTACCTACTTTGTAAGTTTGGTGATGACTATTTGTGAGAATCCAATCTAGGGTGCTTTCATTGTTATTAAGTTTATCAGTCCTAGTGGGGGGGGGTGTAATGGTTTAAGTAAAACCATATAGGTTAATATGAGTAGAAGGCTGTTCAGATGTACAGCACCTCCAGTTTATATTAAAGTCACCGAGTACTATGGTTTCTTGTGGGTAGGTGGTGGAAAGCCAACTTAGGATAGCCTCTAAGGAGCTGGTGTTTTTGCCTGGGGGAAGGTAGATACAAATGATATATATGGATTTACATTTGTTGAGTTGAATCTTGGAAATAAGAATTTCTGCATTACTAGTTAGTGGAGGTTTAGAGTCTATAGAGGTCACCTGTAATCCAGATTTATATAGAATAGCTACTCCCCCACCCTTCTTAACATTACAGTCAAGTCTCAAGATATTATAACCGGGGGGAATAACCACATTGTCTTGTATTGATGGCATGAGCCATGTTTCAGCGAGACAGAGGATGTCAAATGAATGTACATCCATGAGGGCATGTAGGTGGGCAATTTTATTATTTATGCTCCGAATATGAGATGACCTATCAGGAGAGAGTTGGGGGGGCCTGGTAAGCAAGTGTGCATTAGCAGGACTTGGAGTGTAAGGAGTGGACTTGTATTCTCAGAGTGAGTTTTAAAAGTTTACATATTAGGTTCTGGGATTTCCTAGCTCTTGGGCTGTAATATCTGACGTGTGTGAGTCTATGAAATTTAGCTGATAAATACTTTGGTGGACAAGGTGTGTTTTTGTGGCTATGAGGGATAAGGATTATAAGCATTGGTGTGGAGGTTTGCTTTATGGGGTAGTGAAATCGTAGGTAGTTAAGGTGTTCATAGAAAGTAAGTAGGTAAGGTATAGCTAGAATAGGTAGGAGTGAGAATAAGAGTAAGGGCTTCAGGTATGATAGGGTAGTTGTGGGTAGCATTGTAGAAGTATTATATCTAGGTTACTGTACAGGGATAAGATCAGATAGTTTACTAAGTTAATGATTAGTGGGAAGTGGGTTATTGCACTTTAAGGGGTTGGAGCATGTGAGTGGTTGTATGGATGGGGTTGTGTGGTTAGGGTGTATAAGTGTAGAAGCAATGGAGGAAGGTGGAAATTTGGGGCAGGGTAGGGGAGCAGAGTGAGCCCGCAGGGCGAACGGAGTGGCTAGAGCCACTGAAGGTGTGAACCCTAGGAGAACAATCAGTGGAGAGCTGATTGCTAAGGTAAGTTTAGGTGAGGATAGGTAGGAGGTAAGAGCCTTGATAGTAGGGATAGTAGGCAGGGTAGTTAAGTGATGTA
Source organism: Protopterus annectens (assembly GCF_019279795.1). Taxonomy (NCBI): domain Eukaryota; kingdom Metazoa; phylum Chordata; order Ceratodontiformes; family Protopteridae; genus Protopterus; species Protopterus annectens. The sequence goes on from NC_056747.1 coordinate 832,682,852, forward strand.
GAGTAAAAATAGAAGGATAGAGTGGGACTGCAATTCAAACAAGTTATGAAAACTGAATGCCTGAGAGTTGTATTTTAAGACAGTAGGATAGATCAGAAAAGTGTGCCATCTAGTGGACAAAGGCTGTATAGCAACAATAGCTTCTCATGGGCGGTAGCAGGTCTAGGAAATAAGAGGAGGAAAGGATTTCAGTTATATGCAGAGGGTACAAGAGGGGAAGGTAGGCAAATTGGGGAAGAGAAAGGTTTTGGCTGCTGGCCGTCCTAGCTAGGGAGTGTACATTAAAACCTGGAGTATTTAAACAATATTATTTATACTGACAGTAGTTTTAAAACACATACTTTCTTTTTCCCCTGAGGGACTGATGCTCAGGGAGAGAATTGGTTCAATTCCTTAGCTTAGGGAAGAGACGGCAATTTTTATGTTGGAATAAGGTTGTTGGTCAACAGACAGGGCAATTTCTCAACTCTAGTACAGTACAAGCAGGTTGAACAGCTGGGTACATAAAGGGAGAGAGAAACAAAGAGGTAAAGTAAGCAGAATGTTAAACACACTAAGTAAATAACAATCAAGATAATGAACATATAAGCACTTTAGCCAAGCAAAATTAGTCACTATTCTACATATACCAAATAGCAAATGAAAAAAGAAAGGCCAGATAGATTCAGTTGCATAGTCAAAACATATTCAGTAGCATCTGAACAATTCCGCAAAGCTGCAGCAATACCACACTAAAAACGGAGCAGAACAGCTTGCATTTAACAGGAATAAGGTAAGGAACAAGGTACACAGCTTGAATGCAAGCAAAATCAACTTAGATGCAGTTAAGATAACAAAGGTGCTAATCAAACATGGCATATTCTGTATAAAATAAGACAATTACAACTTTTGTAGTTTACATATAAACAGAACAAGTCAGATAGGACCCTTACAAATTACTTTAGTTTACATTCAAAGTTCCACATATGTGGAGTCAAGATACCTAAGACGGTATATTAACATGGCGTTGTCAGTGTAAATAAGTAACAGTACAGCTTCATTAGGTTGTTTTTTAACAAATTCCACTCAAATGCAATCTACTGTAAAGAAATAGGGCTAGACTACAGCTGCGCTACTCAAACTTGGTGTTTACTATTTAAAACAAGACATTTACTCATCAAAATAGCAGCGGAACTTCTTACAGCTATCTAAAATAGCATATATCCGTTCCACGTGCAGAAATGTGAACACAGGTAGCCGGTAACAGCAAATAATACCAGTACACTCTAAGTTAAATTACTTGTTGCCTTTGACTGTAAAGACACCCTTTCAAACACTTTTGTTGCTAAAATGCATGTATAGCAATAAACAGTTACAGCAAGGCACAACTTACACAAGTTATGGACACCGGATCCAGGGACGCACAACAGCCAAGAGTTAGACCAAGGAGTAAAGATGGCGTCACATGGGGCAAGGTATATCTATGTGGTTGGTGAGGTTGTAAGAAACAAAGGGGAGGGGAAAGATAGATGAGGGCAGGTAAGGACCGGAAGTAACTAGCACCCTACAACAAATAGAGAGGCCAGGGAGGGAGCTAGTACTTATACTATATTAAGTAGTTAATACAGCCCAGCTTGAGAAAGGAGAGTGAAGTGAGGAGAAAAATCAGGGACAAAGGCAAGAAACGACAGGCTAGGAGCAAAGTAACTTTTGCTAAGAGGAAGTGGAGAGATGCATAGTGGGATATGGAAGCAGGGTCCAAGCCCCTGAAGGAATAAACCCCAGGAGAGCAATCAGTGAAGAGCTGATTGCTAAGGTAAGTTTAGGTGGGGATAGGTAGGAGGTAAGAGCCTTGATAGTAGGGATAGTAGGCAGGGTAGTTAAGTGATGTAGAGTAAAAACAGAAGGATAGAGTGGGACTGCAATTCAAACAAGTTATGAAAACTGGATGCCTGAGAGTTGTATTTTAAGACAGTAGGACAGATCTAGGAAAAGTGTGCCATCTAGTGAACAAAGGCTGTATAGCAACAATAGCTTCTCATGGGAAGTAGCAGGTCTAGGAAATAAGAGGAAAGGATTTCAGTTATATACAGAGGGCACAAGAGGGGAAGGTAGGCAAATTGGGGAAGAGAAAGGTTTTGGCTGTTGGCTGTCCTAGCTAGGGAGTGTACATTAAAACCTGGAGTATTTAAACAATATTATTTATACTTACAGTAGTTTTAAAACACATACTTTCTTTTTCCTTGAGGGACTGATGCTCAGGGAGAGAATTGGTTCAATTCCTTAGCTTAGGGAAGAGACAGCAGTTTTTATGTTGGAATAAGGTTGTTGGTCAACAGACAGGGCAATTCCTCAACTCTAGTACAGTACAATGAGGTTGGACAGTTTCTTTTTCTTTGAGGGACTGATGCTCAGGGAGAGAATTGGTTCAATTCCTTAGCTTCGGGAAGAGATGGCAGTTTTTATGTTGGAATAAGGTTGTTGGTCATCAGACAGGGCAATTTCTCAACTCTAGTACAGTACAAGCAGGTTGGACAGTTTATTTTTCCTTGAGGGACTGATGCTTAGGGAGAGAAGTGGTTCAATTTCTTAGCTTAGGGAAGAGACTGCAGTTTTTATGTTGGAATAAGGTTGTTGGTCAACAGACAGGGCAATTTCTCAACTCTAGTACAGTACAAGCAGGTTGGACAGACAAGTTATGAACACCAGAGCCAGGGACGCACAGCAGCTGAGAGTTAGACCAGATTTAAACTTGTGTTTTCTTTTAGATAGCTAGAAACTAGAAAGATTAGACTAAGTGTTTTTCTGTGATATCAGAACTGTACTAGTGAATTATTTTAAGCATTTCTGTGTGATCTCTGAACTCTTTTGACTAGCACTGTGTAATAGAAAGTATTGTCTTGTGGTTTTAATTATTTATTATTAAATATTTTAAAACCTTTTAACTGTGGCTGCTTTGTGTAGAGATAAGTTAAGCTCTAAGAGTACATTGCATGTATATAAAGATCCTGCACCAGGTCACTCTAATAAGCCTTGAGACTGTTTAGTCATACTACCAATTGGATAATAATATTGCACAGTAATAATTAGACACCCTTTTAAGGGCCTTTGTGTAGCTGATAATTATTAGCTGGGTGGTGGCAGGGTACTACCATATAGTCTGAATAAAAGGGGCATAGCTGGAGAACTTGTGCCAGCCTTCCCCAGAAGTGTCTGTGTGGTTGTGTAAACTCTTATCTCAAAGTGTGTGTGTGTGTGTCAGCTACTTGGGCAGGGACACAAAGCACTGGTTGGACAGAGAGGGTGCTGGAGATTTTAGCTTGCCCAGCTAGGCTGAGATCTGGACCCTATAGCTGTGCCAGTGGGGAGTCTTATTGGGGACCTGGAGAGCAAGGGAGCGACCAGCCCCAGACTGACTGTGATCTGTGTGTGCTCTTAAGGGAAATTGCACTTTACTGTGTGTATTTGTTATCCTTTCCTCATATATGAGATGCCCTCTCTGGTGTTAGTGGTGAGGATTGAGGTTCCTTGATTGCTGGACCAGGGCACGGGCATCACATATTAATTGGTGGCAGTGGTTGGGATATCCTCACATTTGTGGTGGCAGTGGTTGGGATATCCTCACATTTGTGTTTGGCAGTGGTGGGATATCCATATCACATATTAATTAGTTGGCAAATACTAATTGGCTTGTAGTGGTGTGGGTAGAGTGAATCCTGTAGCTTGTGTACAGTGAACTTTAAAGGTGTTTTTGTACTCTAAAACAGCCACGCAGTGAATACTCAGAGTTCAGATCACAATTGTTTTATTTCTTTTGTTAGCTTAGTCAGTTAGGGTGAGCAGGCAGCATGTCAGCAGAGGAGTATGGAAAGCTGACAAGGAGCCAGCTGGCAGAGATGTGCCAGGCTAGGGGACTGCTGCATGGAAACCTGGCTAAGGTAGACCTGACTGCAGCCTTGGTTACAGCTGCATCAGAAAACAGCAACCAGGAGGACAGTCAGACTGGCAGTGGAGATATAATTCCCTCGGAGATTGGACAGCTCATCCTTTCTGCAGTCAACTTAAAAATCCAGCTGGAGCTAAAGAGACTTGAGTTGGAGGCCAGGCGTGTGGAATTAAAAGCAAATGAGAGACTGAGGCATCTAGAGAGTGAGGAGAATGAGAAACTGTTATGTCTGCAGACTGTGGAAAAGGAGAGGCAGAGGCAGCATGAGAAGGAGATGCTGACTCTTTGCCAGAGTCATGGAGGTAATGAGGAAGGGAGTAACTGGACCCCAGAAGCACAAAAGGTCAGTAAATTTCTTCCGCAGTTTCAAGATAATAATTTTGATAGTTTCATTCATATGTTTGAGAGGTTATGTAAATAGTATGAAGTTGACCAAGGGCTCTGGGTACGGTTCCTGACCCCCTTACTCTTTGGTAAAGCTGTAACTGTTTTGACCAAAATATCTGACAGTGCATGTTTTGATTATACTGCTGTAAAATAGTCTTTTAGAGCTGTTTAAGCTAACACCTGAAATGTATAGGAAAAAGTTTCGTGAGCACAGATGCAAGGCAGATGAAAGTGTGTGTGAATATGTTGCTGAATTGAGCACTTATTTCCATAGGTGGGTGAGTGGATGTCAGGTCACCACTTTTGAAGGTCTGGCAGACCTTTTGGTGAGGGAACAAGCCCTTAGCACTTTGCCTGAGGACATGAGGATCTGGTTATCTGATAGACAATGTGCTACTTCAGATGAGGCGGGGAAGAAGAGAGACCTATACCTGGCAAGCAGGGCAGCCCTGCACAGAAAGGGGACCCCCAGTACTGCTCATGGGTCTAAAGGAACTCATGGTGGGCAGCACAGACTGCCACAACAGAATCTGCCAGTAGCAGGGGAAGCCACTAGTCCAGGTACACGTCCAAGAGCTAGGGTTAAATGTTTTGAATGCAACCAGTGGGGCCATGTGGCATACAGGTGTCCAAGGAGTCAAGGTGGGGAATCAAAGGTGAGAGAGCCAGTAAGTGGGAAAGACAAAATGCCAATAGTAGGTTGTCTTGTGACAACAGGGGTACTAAACCACCATCCCACAGATGTCCTGAGAGGGAAGGATTTGCATGAGGCAGTACCATGTACTTATGTACTTACACACAATCAGGCTAGGAGACAAGCATGTGGGTCTGGTAGCCTGGGGAGACCCAGACAGACTGCATACTTGCAGCCAGAACTGGTGAGGTGGTTACTTCAGGGAGTGAGCTATGCTGTAGCAGTGGGATTGAAGGTGAGCCACAGCTGCTTGTGGGTACTGATGGTCCCTTGGACAGAGTGACTCCAAAGGTAGAGATGAGTAGTAGTTCCCAGGCTGACAGTGAGGCACCACTGTCAGAGGATGCCAGACTTCCTGTGGATGGGGAGCTGGGAAGGGTTACAAGGAGGGAGTTGAGACAGGCTCAGTTCTCAGACCCTACATTGCAAGACCTGAGGCAGGTAGCTAGGGAAGCACCTGATTCTCAAGGAAAGGGGAATCTGTATACTGGGAAAAAGGGTTACTATACAGAGAGTGGACCCCTGAGGGAGGGCTAGAAGGTAAGAGAGTACAGCAGTTGGTAGTGCCTAGAGCCTACCATCTGGCACTTCTAGCCATAGCCCATGATATTCCCTTTGCAGGACATATAGGCATAAAACATACAAAGAGGTGTGTTATGCAGAACTTCTATTGGTCTGGAATTTGCAGAGATGTAACAGGGTACTACAGGACCTGTGAGCAGTGCCAAAAGGTAGGAAAGGCAGGAGACAAGGTGAGAGCTTCCTTTGATGCCTTTGCCTGTGATTGACAAGCCATTTCAGAGAGCAGGTATGGATATTGTGGGTCCTCTGAGTACCCCAAGTTCCACAGGGAAAAAGTATATCCTAGTGGTAGTGGATTATGCTACACGATACCCTGAGTTAGTGGCTTTGTCCTCCATTGAGGCAGAGAAGGTTGCAAATGCTTTGTTATTGATTTTCAGCAGGGTAGGTTTTCCAAAAGAAATACTGTCTGACAGAGGTGCCAATTTCATGTCAGACCTGCTGGCTTGTCTGTGGAAGTCCTGTGGGGTGAAGCACATGAAGACCACCCCCTACCATCTCCAGACTAATGGTCTTGTTGAGAAGTTAAACTCTACCATCAAGTCCATGCTACGGGCATTTGCAGATCAATTTAAGAGGGAGTGGGACAGATATTTGCCCCATCTGTTGTTTGCTTACAGAGGGGTTCCCCAGGAATACACAGGTTTTTCACCCTTTGAGTTGCTGTATAGGCATAGGGTGAGAGGACCTCTAGATTTAACTTGAGATGAGTGGGAAGGTGAGTGCAAGTCTCACAAGGATTCTGTTGTGGCATACGTCCTAAATCTCAGGACAAGGCTCAGGGAACTCATGGGCTTGGCCCAGGAGAACCTGGCAGAAGCCCAACAACAGAAAAAGATGTGGTATGACAGGAATACTTGATCTAGAGAGTATGCTGTGGGGCAGCAGGTAATGGTTCTTATTCCTGTCAGACACAACAAGCTGTAAGCAGCTTAGCTTGGGAGGGACCCTACAATGTGGTGAGAAAGGTAAGTGATGTTAACTACATGGTGGAACTGCTAGGCAGACAGCAGGGGCACAGATTGTATCATGTAAACATGATGAAACCTTACCATGATAGGGAGGCACTTGTGCTGAGCATTTGTAGTGGATTACAGGAGGAGTCTGAGGGAGATCTGGGGACTGATCTCCTCAGTGAGGCTCGGGCTGACACCTCAGTGGAAGGGGTAGCAATGTTCTAGCAGTTATCTCCTATCCAGGTTCAAGAAATCTGAGCAGTGTTGCAGGAATTTGGGGACATGTTCACTGGGAAACCAGGGTGCACCAACCTGGTGCAGCACCAGGTGGATACAGGACCCCAAAGGCCTATTAGGCAGGCTCCGTATAGAGTCCCTGAGAGAGTCAAACAGACCTTAAGGGAGGAGGTACAGGAGATGTTGGAACTAGGGGTGATTCAAGAGTCAAACAGTCCCTGGGCCTCCCCAGTGGTGCTGGTGCCAAAGAAGGATGGCAGCACCATGTTCTGTGTGGACTACAGGAAATGAAATAGTCACACAGAGTCAGATGCTTACCCCATGCCTAGGACAGATAAGGCCCTAGAGTAGCTGGGTGGGGCTAAGTATCTTACAACCATTGATCTTACCAAGGGTTACTGGCAGGTGCCCTTGACTCCCATTGCTAGAGAGAAGTCAGCCTTTGTGACTCCTTTTGGCTTATATGAGTTCACAAAGATGCCCTTTGGGATGAAAAATGCCCAAGCAACTTTTCAGAGGTGGGTAGATAATATCCTAGCAGGAGCAGGAGGGTTTGCCCTCGCTTACCTAGATGATATTGCTATCTACAGCCTTTCCTGGCCAGAGCACCTTCAGCATGTCAGGGAGGTGCTGGGCAGACTACAGAGGGCAAGGCTGACCATTAAGCCAAGCAAATGTCAGGTCTGCAGTCTTCCCCAGAACCTCCCACTGAGGAAGTACCCTACAAAGCAGGAGGAAGCACATGGACTCCACTGAGGAGTCATTGACTGAAGATATGGATTTTTATGATGGGAAAGGGTCCCCATGGTCACCCTCTGATGAGGTGTCCTTTGGTGACATCCTCGAGATCCTTAGACAGAGGGGTGATGAGAAGTCCTCTAATCCTTCCTCTGAGGAGTCCGTATTCCTGCAGGCCTTTTGTGCCTGACCCCTACCTCCTGGGTCACCCCACCGGCCAATGAGCTCATCCAGCTCATCGTCCAGTGCAGCATGGAGGGCTTCTGACACCCTGGAAGTGATACCAAGGAGACTGGATAAAATATTATTGCCCCCAGCTAAGCACCCACATTGGTCACAAGGTCTTCCAGTAGATACTATGGTGGTGGCAGCTGCAACTAAGAAGGATTTGGCAGAAGAGAGCCAAACTGTCCATCCACCCAACAAGGAGTCCCGGGTGATAGACAGGCTAGGGAAGCATGTGTTTGCTTCATCGACCTTCATCGTAAGGTCTTTGAACTATTTGGCACACTTTACCAGGCTTCAGAGGGATCTTATCAACCAGCTATCTGAAACCTTGGCAGGAGCTACTCTGGGGCCTTATCTGTCCTAGGCATGGGGTAAGCATCTGACTCTGTGTGACTATTTCATTTCCTGTAGTCCACACAGAACCTGGTGCTGCCATCCTTCTTTGGCACCAGCACCACTGGGGAGGCCCAGGGACTGTTTGACTCTTGAATCACCCCTAGTTCCAACATCTCCTGTACACCGTGACAACGTGGCTTCTCTGATAGCCACCCTAGAGTCCATTTCCAATTCTTCCATGTGTCTTATTTCTCACACAGCGGAAGGAGTGGCTAGAGCAGCAGGCATGAGTATAGTCACCAGACGACATGCCTAGATGCGCCTTTCTGACTTTGCAAACTCCTTTAAGGCTTCCTTCATGAATACCCCCACTGAGGCCGCTTCTTTGTTTGGCCCTAAAGTGAAAGATATGCTGGCAAGGTGCGAACTAGATGGCAAGACTCTACCTGCTGTTGGTGTCAGACACTCCACTCCTCAATGATTCTACTCTAGAAATCAGAGAAGTGGGAAGATGTGGCACACGAAATCACAGGGCTCTTTCTGTGACGCACATGCCAAGTTCTCCCCTAGAGGCAGAGGAGGAAACGCCAATGGAAGATGCCCCTTTTGGGGGTCAAGGAGGGCAGCAAAACCAGGGTTCCAGAGATTCGATCTCTGGCCAACCCTATCAATGCTCCTGAAGTGTTGCCTGACTGCTCACCTCTAGAAGCAGTTGGGGGTCTTTTTCCTTGTACCCCACTGCCTGGCAAAATATAACCACTGACTCTTGGGTACAATGGATAATATCCAGAGGTTATTGCATTCCCTTCCTTCTTTGTCCAGTCTCATGCAGAGTATTATCTGACATTCCACCCAGTCAAAGGGAAGCAGCAGCACACAAAATCAAAAAGCTGCTATAAAAGAGAGTCATCCAGGCAGCCCCCCACAGACCAGGTAGGATCCGTTTTTTACTCAAGATTCTTTTTAGTGCCAAAAAAGATGGGACTGGAGATCATTTCTGGATCTCAGCACACTGAACAAATTTGTAAAAACAGAGACATTCCGGATAGTCATGGTTCAGTCTATCCTTCCTCTCCCTGAAGAAGACAATTGGATGTGCTCTGTAGATCTTCAAGATGCGTATTACCACATAAAAATGGACAAACACTCAAGAAGATACCTCCACTTCTACATAGGAGCCAGTTACTACCAGTTCCGAGCTCTGCCCTTCAGTCTCTCTACAGCGCCCAGAGTGTTCACCAAATGCATGGCAGTGGTTATCGCTCACTTATGACTTCAAGGATTCCAGGCATTTCCATATCTAGATGACTGGCTCCTCACCACCCCCACCAAGTGTCTACTGGAAAAAAAATCTGCACTACACTCTCCTCACAGCACAAAGCCTGGGAATCACTATCAACTGGGACAAGTCCAACACGACCCCAGCTCAGTCTCTGAAATTCATATGGGTTCTGTTGGACATGATTAATTGCACAGCATCTCTTCCAGACCACAGGCTTCAAAGAATAAGGGAGTTGCAAGCAAGATTTACTCTGGTGAACATCTCGAAATCCCCAACAATGGTCTTGTCTCTTCAGCCCCCATCAACCGATAGCCACTGTGACCATGGACACCTCCCTGATGGGGTGGGGGGTCTATGTCAGGGAAACTCGGTCCAAGGCACCTGGTCGAAGACAGAGGCCCTTTTGCATATCAATGTCCTGGAAATGAGGGCGGTGCTACTAGTGTTCCAAGCATTTCATTCCATCCTTCCGTCAGGGATTATTGCGATCCAATCAGACAAAATGTCAGTGGTCTTGTACATCACCAAATAAGGGGCGCCAGATCTTACCCATTATGCCGAGAGGCCTTGAGAATATGGCAATGGGCGATAGCTTCCAACAGCTTTCTAATTGGAATGCACATTCCCAGGAGCTCCAACATGATAGCGGACAAATTGAGCAGGTGCATTCTGCAACCTCATGAGTGGTCCCTCAATTCTATGATACCGGCAATAATCTTCAACCATTAGGGCCAGCCTTGCTGTGACCTATTTGCCTCCCCAACCAACTACAAGTGCAGCAACTATTTTGCCCTGATCTCCCCTCAGGGATAGTCACCGAGAGATGCTCTAGTCCATGCTTGGCCCTCGGGTCTACTTTATGCTTATCCTTCTCCTCCTGTCATCTCCCAATTTCTGAAATAAGCACGACAGTTGAAGAGCAAAGTGATCCTCATTGCTCCATATTGGCCTCAACAAGTCTGGTTCCCCTTCCTCTGGCCTCACCTGCCAGATCAACCATGGATCCTCAATCCATCCCCAACACTGATCTCCCATCCGCAGGGTCTGACTCACCCCAATCTAACAACCCTGCAATGGACAGCTTGGTTTCTCTACTTCCAATGATTGCCAGGCAGGAAAACCTCTTGTTTCCTGTGCACAATATTCTTATTGCATCTCATAAATCATCCACCAGACTAATCTATCTTAATAAATGGAAAGGGTTCTCTCTATGGGCAGCGGATAAACAATTAGACCCCTTGTCAGCCCCAGTTTTGGTGGTTTTGGATTACTTATCACATCTTTTCCACTCTGGGGTGTCTGCCTCTGCTATTCGTGTGCATTTAGCTGCCATCTCAAATTTCCACATTGGTTTTCAGGATTCTTCACTTATGTCACATAGACTCTGTAAAACTTCTTGAACGGGGTTATCCACCTAAAACCTCCCTTTAGAGAACCGGTACAACCTTGGGATTTGGCATTGATTCTGCAAGCTCTAACAGTCCCCTCCTTTGAACCTGCATCCTCATGTGATGTGAAATATATCTCTTGGAAAACTTTGTTTCTGATTGCTATCACATCGGCCAGATGCCTGTCAGAACTTCAAGCCTTATGCATTAAACCTCCCTATCTTATCTTCCATAAGGATAGGGTATCATTGAGAACTAATTCTTCCTTTTTACCAAAAGTGGGATCAGAGCAGTCTATCAACCAATCTGTTGATCTCCCAGTGTTCCTTCCTAACCCTCTAAGAAGGGAGAGTATTGCCTGCACTCCTTAGATGTTCATAGACAATTATATTTTTATCTGAACAGAACAACATCTACTTGTAAATCAGACCAAATGTTTCTGGCCTTTTCTGGATCTAGACAAGGTCATCCTGTCTCAAAAGTTACATTGGCTTCATCGTTAAGAAATTGTATTACCTTTATCTACAACAAGAACAACGCCACTTTGCCTCATAGACTGAAAGCACATTCTACAAGATCTATGGCAACTTTAGTAGCTTTCCATGCTAAGGCTTCCCTCAATGATATTTGCTCAGCTGCAACTTGGGCCAAATCTCATACCTTAATTCTTCATTACAAATTGGACTTGGCCTTCAGAGGTAGAGCTTCTTTTGGCTCAATGGTGCTCAGGAATGTCCTTCCATGAGGGCCACCCAGGGATACAGGTAGCTGGGGACTCTGTCCCATCAGTAAGGAATGAACGAAGATTAACAACATCAGATAAAGAAGTTATGTCTTACCATAACGTTCCATCTGTGTTGTTGATCTTCGCTCATTCATTACTTCCCACCCTCCGTCCCCCCTCCTGGTTGATCTCATATACTCCTTTATTGTAAGTCTGTTATGACCAGAGGTAGCCTCTACTTTTATCTATCAACTTGCAAACTCGATCTGAGGTAACAGGGAGAAGAACATTCTGGGTAGGACCTTGGCTAGAGAGTTTTTGGCTGACGTGAGCTTGATATTTAGCCGGCTCGGTTCCGAGGATGGAACCGATAACCCATCAGTAATGAATGAACAAAGATCAACAACACAGATGGAACTTTATGGCAAGACATAACTTCTTTTTTCAGAATATGACAACAGCCCTTTGATTAACATACTTAAAACAATTGTCTACCTACTGATTACTTATGGAGCAGAACTCTGGATAAAATAGAATTTGGAAAATATTTTTTCTCCTATATATAAAATCCCTTTTTAACATGGCTTATTGAGCTCACAGTTTACCAAACAACATGCATCCAACATAATCATCATCATATTATTTCCTTTTTTATAAACTTTTCAACAATTCAAACTATTAAATTTCTTACCAACTGATAAACTTACTCTGTAATGTTTATGCCATTTTTAGCCCCTTCCCAACATTCCTTTCTTCCCCATCATTTTGGTCCCTGTTGTGAAAGCAATGGCTGCTCACATTATGTTTAAGGGTTTGCATCTTTTTCTTTCCTATATGTAGCAAACCCCCATCCAGCTACTTTATTTCCTTTATAATACCATTGATTTCCTCTTACTGATTATCACTTTTTTGGGTACTAACATAATTAAAGTTAATAAAACCTTCTATGTCTTGACATTTTTGCCTCCCCCCCACTCTAAACACAGCAGGAGCATCTGTTTTGTAACTTCAAATTTTCCACACATCTACCCTAAGGCATTTTACAATACATCTTTAAACTTTTTGAGTTCTTCACACTCCCAAAAATCATGATCCCAGTTTCCCCTCCCACTCCCTACATACCTGCAACAGTTAATGTGAGCCTGGGGGATGAGCCTTTACAATTTATTCAGAGTATAAAAATGTTATGTAAGCATTTCCATGCAAATATATTAAAATGTCTCAATTTAGTCAGATACTTTGAAGTCATGCACACTTCACCTTGTTGTTCCTTTGTAGTTTTTTTCCACCTACCCTTTTCCCCCAGTCCTGCCAGAATTCCTCTTATTGACTTTTATATGTATCGTATAGTTGTGTATATTCAATGAATTATCCCTTTTTATATGTCTATTGTTCTTGATTCTGTCAAATATTCCATCTGGGGTAGTCACTCACATATCACTCCCCTTTCTTTCACTCCTTGTTTGTATTCTGCTATTATTCACTGATATAAGAGCCTGTCTTTATCATATAATCCAAAGAGTTCTTTAGCTTCCTCTCTTTCTCTTAGTTTTCTCCATGGGTAATTTGTTTTCAGTGCCTCTGTTTCTAGGCTAACTTCTTCCAGTTACTTCTCACTGTTTCTTGCCTACTCTCTACCCTTTATTTGGAAGCCCTATTTGCAAAATCTTCTTATTCCATCCTCCCATTATCACATTTTCAGTACACTAGCTGCCATTTTATGTACATAATGTTTTACCTGGATATTACTGTTCTCCTCCAGTATCTGCTTTCAGTAAGGCAGTCTGTCACTACCTCTGGTTATCTACTCTTGCTTCCTCTTCATATCCTTCCTTTTCAGTTTACATCCTTGTAGAATATATAATAGCCTTAAGTGCATAGCCTTAAAGAATCCATTTAGATCAGGTAACCCCATGCGTCCTTTCTCCATCACTACAATCATCTTATCCCTTTTAACTCTAGTCCTCTTTCCTTGCCAAATAAAGTTCTTCATCTTCTTCTTTAATTCTTTCCATAACTTACCATCAGGTAGACAGATATATGCCTGGCTGACATATATAATTAAGGGAACTAAAACCTTTCACTGCCTGTATCTTACTATCCTGATCCCTGATCAGGAACTTTCATTCCCTTACATTTTGGATTATCTTCTGATTTGCTTCCTCTTGTTGCTGCTACCAATGAGTTTTTCCTAAGCCATACTCCTAGGCCCTTCATTTTTTCATGCCCCCAAAGGCATTGGAATTGCTGTGCTAATTCATAAATAGGTACATAGTTTACATATATGTTTTTTTGCTTGATCTACATTTATTTTATAATCTCAAAACACTTGGACCTGTCTAAAAATATTCTACAACACAGGGGCATTTTGTTCTGAATTTGTAAAATATATTATTATGTAATTTGCAAACAGTTCTATTTTTTCCTGTCTTCCCTTCCATTTATACTCTTGGATGTTTGTACCTCTTATTTCCACCCTCCCTTCTGGCCCTGCATATATCTTCCCTATTAATTCAATTATTTCAATAGAAACAACTTCAGCCTTTATCCTACACATTAATTCCTGACTTAACCTATCAAAAGTTTTCTCTCTCTGCATCCATGTACTAGTAGTAATATTATTTTTGTGTCCTCTGCATCCTTCTGAATCATCATAGTTCTAATAATGTTGTCACATGTCTGCCTCCCTTCTATAAATCCATGATGATCTAGGTCTATCAATTTTGGCAGTATTTCTGTTTGCTTTTTTTGTCAGTATAGCTATAAATACTTTGTAGTCATAATTTAATGCTAACATTCATTTGTAAGAGGCAGAATCTGCAGGATATATTCCCTCTCAGGTAAAACCACCACCACCACTGCTTTCTTCCAGGATGCAAGTATTTTCTCCCCCCTTTCAAGACACTATTAAACAATTTCTTCAATTCTTTACTAGGATCTTTTCATATGTCCATATTTATGTATTTTTACCGGGTACCTATCAAATCTTCAAATGCTCAAAATTTCGAATGTTTCATGGTCGAGACCAAACGTTCGAAATTTTGAGTGTTCGAAGATAGACTTTCAATGGTGCCATACAGTGCAGATAGGGAGAATTTCCCTTTTCTGCACTGAAGTGCAGTCTCAGAGTTGGTATATTTAAGTAGGAGGGTGTGGGAGGTGCAGGGGGGGCTTGCCCCCCTGCCTACGCTGTTAAAGTGTTTTTTTATCTTTTTACTTTTTTTTTATTTGATGTTCGGACATCCAAATGTCAAACATTTGATCTTGACCATGTAATGTTTGACATTTTGGATGTTCGAACATTTAACATAGACCCTTTTTACCATCCAGCCCTGGAGTCTTACCTGTAGCCTAGATGCCCATCACCATTTTTATTTCTTCCTCCTTTATATTTATAGTTAGCTATTGAATCTCTAACTCTGCCACCTTGGACAAACCACAGTTTACCCATGAAATTCACCAACAAAATCCTATCCTAATTATCCCATCCATCTGCTTTGTGAGGGCTTTTATAAAATACCTGGAATATTTCCCTAATTCCTTCATAGTATTTTATCATTTTCTAGGTATTACAATATCTCAGCTTTATTACTGCATCTCCAGATTATTCTTCTTTCTTAACCTCTGCACTAAAATGTTCTTTGCTCTAGGATCATTGTCATAGAATAATCACGATTGGTCCTTTTCTATTCTCATGCATATTATCTAAATATTATTTTATTATCTGCCTGGCATCTTTCAGTTGCTCCTCTTCTCATCGGTGAGGGTCTCTAAATTATTCTACTGTACTTTAACCTTCATCAACATCATCTTCTATTACTATTTTCTGGATCTATATTAAAATCGTGAAAGCTCAGTTTTTGGGAATACAAATTGATCGACACATAAGTGTCGAACACCAAATACAGCGAAGAGCGAATACAGCGAATCCGGAATGTCGAATGACCTTTTTTTGGCCAGCAGGGTGATCATGGGGATGAGGAAATAAATCCTTTTCCCCACTGTAGTGCGGTCTCAGAGTTGGTATATTTAAGTAGGAGGGTTTGGGGGGTGCAGGGGGACCTGCCCCCCCTGCAAAAATGTTTTAAATAGTTTTTCGCTTTAGGTTTGTTACATTGGATTTTCCTTACCTGTGTGGTGCTGTTGCTTCTGGGAATACGTTCAACGTTGTGGTTTTCGTGTTTATCGTCCTTCGCTGTATTTGGAGTTCGACACGTGTCGATCATTTTGATTTTAATATAGACCCCTATTTTTCCATATTTCTCTTTTCTTTATTTCAACCTTAACTCTGAAGTCTCATTTCACTGCTTCCCAAACATCAGCTAGCTCTTCTGAGCCATTTTCCATCTTTTCTACTACTTCCTGAATGTTATCTGCTACCCATTCCTTAAATGTTTGTGTCTTTTCCCATTGTCTTGGGCCTTTACCGTAACCTTTATAGGTGCACAATCAGATATTCTAATTAGATGTCCCTCTATTTCCTTAGGTACATTGGCCTGCTCTTTTTTGTACAGTATCTTTTCAGGCTGGCCTGATTCTTATACCTGTGAGAATGATAACTAAATTACACTTAAGCTCTTAAGGGTACAACTACATCCCCCATCAGAAACATTTTCATATATTTCCTTAAAAATCTGGCCTCCCTCCTTGGACTCCTGACACGTCTTATTTGCTATGGATCATATTCCAAGATCCCCCTTAAATTAGGATCCTTTGCTGAAAACTTATTATTTTCCCTAGCATCTTCATTAGTTCTAAAACTGTGGTCTTGGGTAGGAGCATACATGCACACCAAACTAATTCTGTTTCAAAACCAATAGTCCATTCTCTGCTTCAAATTATTACTAAAGGAACCCTATCTGTACTAATCACACTCTCTTCTACTGTCCTTGTACTTAGATGAATTAATCTCCTTCAATCCCTTGTTTTTCAAGCTCACATATTTGGCCCTATCTATATAAGGTTGCCACCCATCCCGTTGTCAGCACAACACTCACGGGTTAAGCCACCTTATCCCATTGCCCGCTGTATCAAATAGTGGGACCTGAAAAGTCCCGCTTTTGCAATCGCACTGAATTGCCATGGAAAAGTCGCAATTACTTCCAGCTTTTTCACGGCAATTCAGTTACGTCACCAACCTGGACCTGCAGGCAAAGCTGCTGCCTGGTAGGTCCAGGTGCTTTAATTCGTGCAGCAACTGGCTGAAATTCACAAAAGGGGTGGGGATTGGGGCAGGAAGAGTTCTGCAAAGATCGCGGCTGTAGGAGAGCTTTGTTTTAAGTGCTTCTACAGCCGCTAAAAAAACGACCGTGATTTTTTTTTTTTAAAAACAAGAGATCCAGCCAGCCAGCCATCCTCCTCCATCCAGCCAGCCATCATACTCCTCCAGCCAGCCAGCCAGCCCGCCAGCCAGCCATCCTCCTCCTCCTCCATCCAGGCAGCGATCCTCCTCCATCCATCCATCCATCCATCCATCCATCCATCCAGCCAGTCATCCTCCTCCATCCATCCATCCATCCATCCATCCATCCATCCATCCATCCATCCAGTCATCCTCCAGCCAGCCAGCTAGCCATCCTCCTCCATCCATCCAGCCAGCCAGCCATCCTCCTCCAGGCAGCCAGCCAGCCATCCTCCGTCCAGCCAGCCATCCTCCACCTCCATCCATCCATCCGGCCATCCTCCTCCAGCCAGCCAGCTATCCTCCTCCTCCATCCAGCCAGCCAGCCATCCTCCATCCATCCAGCCAGACAGCCATCCTCCATCCATCCAGCCAGACAGCCATCCATGCAGCCAGCCATCCATCCAGTCATGCAGCCAGTCATCCATCCAGCCAGGCATCCATCCATCAAACCATCCATCCAGCAGCTACTCCCGCCAACTAGCTAGCCACTCCAGCCAGCCATGCGCCCAGCCCCCAGCCATTCATGCAACCAGCCATCCATCCATTCATGCAGCCAGCCATCCATCCAGCCATGCATCCATTAATTCAGTCATCCATCCATCAAGCCATCCATCCAGTCATTCATCCATCCAGCTGCTACTCCCACCAACCAGCTAGCCACTCCAGCAGCCATCTGTCATACACATAACAGCATCTCATTCAGCACTCTGGTGGTGACGTCATTGTAGAGGGTGTGGCCAGTGTCATATTGGCCACACACCCATGTCCCACTTTGGCCCGCTTAAAAGGTGGCAACCCTATATCTATATGTAACTCCTAAAACATTGATGGTCGCATCCTATCTCTCTGTATGCAAGATAATAATCCATGCCTTTTTTTCATACCTATAAGACCATTCTCATTCCAGGTTAATATACAAAGTACAGCCATTTCCACATATGTATTTGCTTTATCTTTGTCATGTCATAGCTTTTTTATGTATAACCCACTCTATGACTGCATTCCCATCCCATTCAGTGAATGACACTTCATTATTCCATAGAAAACTACTGTAACCTTTTTAGAGGACATGTTACACATTGGATTACTTTTCCTAATACTGTAAAATCTTTTCAACAATTCAAACATAAATAAGAACCAAATAAGTATGTATATATATATATATATATATATATATATATATATATATATATATATGTTTTTTTTTTTCAGAAAAAAACACCCTTCCCTTACTAGAGCAGATGTGCCTTTTAAATGGCTAACATATCAAACATTAACTAACTTAAACCTTAAGTTTGTTCTGATAATCCACATACTTTTGCCTGTTTTCCATGAGGTAAAAACAAAATTGCTATCCAAATCTATTCAACTTCTATCACTTCCTAGCATAAAAAGAAATGTGTGTATTTCTTACTTATCTAACAAATTCTCCAGTCCTTTCAGTGTAATTTTCCTGTCTTTCATATTTTTCAACTCTCAGTTTTTATTTTTGCTTTACTTATCACACTGTTGCAGCTGCTTGAATGGTTAACATTACCTCATGTTCATCATCAATCCCCCCCTGCCATATTACCATTTTTCTACATGGGGTTGGGAAGTCACATCAACTATAACCATCTTTCATGATTTGTTGCCACTCTAAAACCTTCTTCAATTGTCACACTTGACTGTCACAGGTCTTCCCTCACACAATCCATCCACGTCTTTGCTGGTCTTGCCTTCTTGCTGTTTCTCACCAATCTTCTTCACCAGACTATATTTTGCTTTCCTGCACATGTGCCCACAACACAATATTCTTTTCTCTTTGACCTTCTTTAAAATTGGAGCTGCTTTGGGTTCAGATCTAATGTCCCCTTGTCTTTGTTTGTCTTACAGTGGGTATCCTACATCTACCTTTGGTGCTTCATCTCCCATCACCTACTCTGCCTTCACTGCCCAAGTTTCACTGTTTCATACACCTTACTTTTCAGCACCTTCTTTGGCACTCATCTGTCACTCACTACCCCTGACACTCAGTGCCATTTGGCTGCAACCCCTCTGATTCCAGCTTTGGCCTTTTCATACAGACTTCCTTTCTACTCAACCACCCCTCCCAGATACATGAAGGAGTTAATCTGTTCTGCTATTTTTCCTTCTAACTCAGTTTTCAGCTTCTTCTGATTTCCTGTTTGCTGTCATAACAGCTGGCCTGTTTGTACTCAGTTTCATCTCATGTGCCTTCAGTTTTGTATTCCAGTCCCCTATCATTTTCTGACATTCTTGTTCAGAGTCTGCTTGCAATGCCACTTCATCTGCACATAGCAGTTTTGTTGATCTGCCCCCCCCAACCCATTTGCTAATGTGGTTCATCATCAGTATGAACAGCTGTGGGCTCAGAGCTGAAACATGCTACATGCCCACTCCTGCTGGGAACCCCTCTGTGATTCCAAACACTGTTCATACATTTTGTCATTAGGTCCTTGTATATAGTCTGCGCTAATTCTACCAACATTTCTGGGACTTAGAACCAGCACATGACTGCCTAAATCAGTTTTTTTAGGATCTTGTCATATGCTTTCTCCATGTCTAGGAATTCACATTTGGACTCTTTCATCTCAAGCTTCTTCTCAGCTATCTGTCTCACTGCAAATATTGGGTTGGTTGTGCTGCATCCTAATCTGAATCAAAACCGCTCATCTTCCATCATATTTTCTGCTTCTCTGCATATTCATTTATCAGTCACCTTCTCCAGCACTTTTATGCAGTGTGACAGGAATGTTATACCTCTATGCCACACACAGACATAAATGTCTCCTTTGTTCTTTTACACTGCACTATAATGCTTTACTCTCCATTCATCTGGGATACACCTTTCTCTCCATACTGTTGTGAGCATCCTCAGGAGCCATTTCTCCCCTAATTCACCCATCTTTTTTTTTAACATCCTTATTAGATTATCACATTTGATACAGGCAAACTTACATTTACATAAAATAATCAAACTAAATTCACATTTACAAATATTATACATCACATATATTATTTTAAATCCTATAATCTAGCTAACATTACATAGGATCATAGGAGGTTACTAGGCTAATGGCCCTGGGGCCCTTACAAACCTAGCCAAGAGTTTATCCCTCAAAATAAACCTCAGTCAGCTTCTGTTGCCCCTGTCAGTGAGGGACAAAGGTGGAACCCCTGGGATGAATTTGTGGTTTCCCATCCACTCATCAAGGTTGCGCTTGAAGAGGGTCATCAAGGTGCTCTGTTTGATGTGCATGGGAAGTCTATTCCAGAGATGGGGCAGCCTCTGGGATACAAACCTGTCTTTCAAGCAGGCTTTGTTAATGTTAGATATTACATTCAGGCCTTCTGAGGGGGTAGTGCATGAGGAGTTAGACTTACGGATATGGAGCATCTCTAGTAGGGGAGGGTCTGAGACTGCCTTGTAGGTGAGACACAGATCATCTCTGAGCAATCTGTATGATACTGAGTACAGTGATAGTGATTTGAACCTATCTGCAAAGGACAGGTGTTGGACGCCATGGATTCTCTTTGTGAGGTATTTCAGTGGTCTTTCCAGTTGGTGCAAATGTTTGGAGAGGTACATCCTGAACAGGGCATTATCCTCAATTATTGGTCTAATGAGGAAGGAGTATAGAGAGGTAATAACCTCCTTTTTTCTGGGTGCAATCCCTTTACTTATGAGATGAACCAAGTAAAAGACTTTTCTGACCACTGACGCTACATGAGGATTGAATGTGAGGTTATCAGTCTGAGTGCCTAGGTCTTTCACCACAGGTTGTTTGCTTTATATATTTATTTTGGTCTCCACTGTCTGCTGGCCATACTTCTGGTTTACAATAGTGCTTAGGGTGTTGCCATTGATATGGTAATCAGTAGGGATCGTGTTTTTGCCGAATGGTATGATGATACATTTGTTTGCATTTAGCTTGAGGCCATGCCCTGGCACCAGTCATTAGTTGCTGTGAGACCCTCTTGCAGTATGTTAACATCATTTGGGGAGTCAGTGATAGCACCCAACTTACAGTTGTCTGCAAACCTGGTCAGCCACAGGCCTTTTGTCTTTGCATGTACCTCCAAGAAATAGATGCCAAACAGTAAGGGTCCCAGGACAGATCCCTGGGGAACTCCACTAGTGACAGGTCTGCTATCGGAGGGGTGGAGGTGCCTATTTTGACTCTGAGGGTCCAGTTGGTGAGCCAGTTGGCTCCCCACCTGATGAGATAGGGATTTACACCAAGATGTGTTACCCTTTCGATGATACCTAAGTGGAGGATTGTGCCAAAGGCCTTGGGCAAGTCAAGGTAAGTTGTATGTACTGACTTTCCCTCATCCAGGGCCTTGGTAACAGTCTCATAGAAGTTAACATAAATTATTCAGTTCTTGTCTTCTCTTAAAACTTATTTCTACTCCAAAACATTTTCTGCATGTATGGTCCTACAGTTCCCATTTCTCTATATAATTGACTCCTAACCTTTTCTAAATATCCCACCTCCTGTTCTTTTATCTCTGTTAGAATATTCACTCCTTCAAGTATAGTTGGTTTAGATTTTGATTTTGATTTTCTAGTAATTGCTTTTTGGCAGCCACCAGAATTAAACTTAACAAGGTTTTACTATGTCCAGGCAATTCAGATCCTGTATCCCAGCTCAGAAAATCATTGCCTAAGTTATACTCATTTGCTTGGCCAGTATTCCTGACATAGTACTCTGTAGTGAATTTGTAAAATCTGTCAGCACATTACACTCCCAGAACTTATGTTCCCAGTTACTCCTTTCTTTCCCATCACACCTCCAACAGTTGCCATTTACCTGGGGAAAATTCTTTGGAGTCTGCTTGGGGTAAACAATTATCTATGCAAACACTTCCAGGCCAAAATCCTAAATCTTCTAGACTATGTTGCTTATTTGGGAACCATACATATGTCCTTCCATTGTTTCTTTGTGAATTACATATCTATTCTCTCTTCCCAATCTTTTCTGATCTCTTCTGATTGATTCATATAGTTATCATGCAATATTTTATATGCCCAGCTAATTATCATTTTTTCAACAGCAGCTTATGTTCTAGATTTAATTAAAAACTCAACCAGTGCAAGCTTTTCATGTAGGATTGTCCTATCGCTGTCTCTTTGTCTACATTCTGATATCAGTCTCTAATAGGGAAGGCAATTACTAGCCTGCACTTTAAATGTCTTCTTGGCGTCTTCATATTCTACTATCTTTCCTTCTGAAATTATTTGTTCCCAGTGCCTTGGTTTCTTAGCCAGCTTCCTCCAGCAAATTCCATCTCTCTCTTGTCTATTCTCTGTACCTTTAATTGCAATCATTCCTATCAGCAGAATCTCCTTTCTTCATCCCTGTGTTGGCTTAGTTCTTACTATACTTTCTGCTACTTTTTGAATATAATATTCTGTATGACTGTTGTTATTCTCCTTAAGGATCTGCATCTAAAATCAAAATCCCATTCTTTCCTTATTTCTTGAGTTACTCCCCCCCCCCAATTCATCATCATCAGCATCGCTTTCCACTTTTTATTGTAGCTTTCTGCTTGTATTATGTATAAGAGCCTTAACTGTGTAGCTCTAAAATATCCATTCAAATTAGGTAAGCCTAAACCTCCTTTTTCTGTTTGGAGGATCAGCTTATACCACTTGACTCTTGTCTTTTCTCCCTCCCAAATAAAATCCTTCAACTCTTTCTTAATTACTGCTCATAACTTCTTCACTAGTTGATAAAAATATGCCTGACCTGTGTATAAAATTAAAGGGAAACATTTTTACTGCTTGTATCTTGCCATCCACAGCGATAGGCAAAAGCTTCCAGTTTCTCAGATTTTGCATTATCTTTTTAGTCTCTTCCCACATATTCTTAGCTGCCACAACTGAATAATTTTTAATCCATACTCTTAAGTGCTTCATTTTATCATAGCCCCATAAGTATGGACATTGCTGGACCAATTCATGTCTAAGCACATAATTTATAGCTATAGCTTTTGTTTTATCTTCATTCATTCTGTATCCAGAAAAAAAAAACAGCACTGTCTCAGAATATTCCACAGCACTGAGATGTCCTTTTTCCTGGTTCCATCAGGTACAAAATAATATAATCTGCAAATAAAGCCAATTTATTGTGAACACCATGCCAACCATATCCTTGAATTTCTGGGTCCCTTGTTTTCTTTGCCAGTGGTTCTTAATATAAAGCAAATAACAAAGGGGAAAGAGGACACCCCTGCCTGGTTCCTCTTTTTATACATAACCTATCAGAGAGGAACCTTTGCACTTTGAGTGTTTGCCTCTGATCCCCCATCCATACATACATTCATCCATCCACAACTCCTTTTTCCCATCCCTCATATATCCTTCTAATTATTGTTATCAGGAAATGCAAATGCTTCCATTGTCCTATACATAAAATCCCAGCTTACTCTCACAAATGCTTTCTCTGCATCAAGACTCACCAGGAACAGCAGCATTTTCTTACTTTCTGCTTCCCTATGGATCATCATTGTTCTTTTAATATTGTCAAATGTTTGCCTCCCCTCCACAAAACCACATTGGTCCATACCTATCAATTTTGGAATCACCTTTGCCATTCTTTTAGTCATTATAGACATAAACACTTTATAATTATCGTTTAGAATTCAAATAAGCCTATATGAACCTAGACCAGATGGGTCTTTATCATCTTTAATTATTACACCCACCACAGCTTTTTTTCTAGAATGTTGGCTTCCTATCCTTTAAAAATACAATTAAGCAACCTCTTCCATATCTTTATCAGTCTTCCCTCTAAACTTCCACCCAAATGCCATCTATCCCTAGAGACTTTCCTGTAGATTGGTTACACATCACAATTTTTATCTCATCTCCTCCTATCTTTACTGTTAGTTCTTGAGCCTCATCTGCCTCTAACCTTGGCATATTTAAGTCTTCCATAAATATTTGCATCTATGCTTTTTCTTGATTTCCCCACTTCTCTGCTTAATACAAATTCTCATAAAATTTCTGAAATATCTCCAATACCGCTACAGGATCTCTAGTTATTTTTCTTGTTATAGGCTCCCTAATTGTAGCAGCAACCATTTCTACTTTCTGTTGCCTAAGTCATTATGCCAAAAGTTTTTGTGCTCTGAAGTTATTATCAAAAAACAGTTGCTTAACATCAATCTTTCTAAACTCACATATATTATCCAGGTACTCCCTCAGGTTCTATTTATCACCCTGCAGTTTTGCCTCCTTTTGTTCAGTGGGATTTCCCTTATTTTGTAATACATTAATGTTTGTAAGCTCCTCTAAATAATTCTTATTACTTCTTAACCAGATCTCTTTTTATTTTATTTCTACCTTAATTTTAAACTCCATTTTCATTTTATCCCACTCACTAGCTATAACTTCTGTAGCACATTCTATCTTCTCTAATAACTCAAGGATAATTTTCACTACCCATTCCTTAAATTCTTCTTTTTAACAGGTAGGTGAGGAAGTGCCAGTGTCTCATCCTCACTTCATTACCCTCCATTTTTATCTTAGTAATTTTTGGTGAATGATCGGAAATAGTTATTGGATGTGTATCAGAGTTCTCAATTAAAAGGACATGTTCCTGTGAAATATATCTATCAAGTCTAGCCTAGTTATTGTACCTTGGGGAGTAATATGTAAATTTTTACCATGTTCCTGCTACTGAATTCACATCTTTCATACCAAATATTTTCATAATTTTTTTTCAAAGATATACCCTCTTTTCTTACATTTTCTCTTCTAGGATCCCTGACTACATCCTCATTGTTGCAAATTAAATTCCAGGCCCACCTATAAGTAATATGCCCTGATGAATACTGATTATTTCTCCCCAAAATGTTTAAGCTTCAAAATGGCAGTTTTAGATGGAATATAAATAAATGCCAGTGTGATCCTCATCCCTTGCCAGTAGCTCCTTACTACCACACATCTGCCATTGTTATCTTTTTCCCTTTTTTCCTTTCTCCCTGATATTCTGCAGAATATTCACCATGAAATAATTTCTTTAATTCACATACTCAGTTATTTGCAAATGTGTCCCCTGTAGCATTTCCTAATTATATTTCTTTAATTAAGTATTCTTTCCTTTTTGTCTATGCCTATGAAACCACTCACATTGTAAGATAATATGGAAAGTGTCACCATTATGGTAAGTCATTATTCCCACATATTATATACAGCAGATTCTTTCAATGTGTAATTCCTGCTTTTGTGATACATGCACCCATTAATGTTTGGCAGGTTAATCCTTTATACATTTTTTTTTCTTATAATCAGCATTGGAACTGATGTCATATTTTACAGGACTTTTAATTCACCCAGCATCTTAATCATTTCTGCTGTGATCTTTTCTGAGTTTGCTGCTTTCTGTAAATTCATTTTTTAGTGCTGTTTGTTCTTATTCTAGAGTGGACACTTCTACCTCTTTTGTCATAGGCTGAGACTGGGGCAGTACAGCTTCTGTGGGGGGTTTGTTTATTCAGAAGCTGCTGGAAGTACTTCTTTCATCTGCCTTTGATGTCATGCAGACTGATGGCAGCATTTTATTGCTGGCGTCCCTCATGAAGGGTGTCAGATGACTGTATTCTTTCTCTTTCTGTTCTCGCCTGGCAACCTGACAAGAGTTTTTTTGTGTAATCTGCTGAGTCACTTTCCAGAAGGCGGTAGAGTGTTGCTGATGCCTTGTTCTTTGCTACTATGAATGCTCTCTTAAACAATTTGTTAGCCAGTCAGCATTCCTTCTTAGTCTCATCTGTCTCTTCTGTCTGCCACATTTTCCTTCACTCCTTTTTTTATAACTTCCTGGACATCTGCATTCCACTACCATCTTTTCTTATTTATCTTATTTTCATACTTTGCTCAGCCTCATGTCTGTTCTATTGTCCTCACACATGCTGTTTTGAGACACTGACAATCTTCTTTAATTACATCCATTTCCTCTTCTTAATGGTTAATGTTATCATCTTCCCTGCAGTCCAGTACATTGTTCCTAGGACTTATTTCAGTCCTTTTACTATGTTCTACTCAATAAGATCATTGAAAGGGCAGTCTTTAGTGAATATTTTCCTTAACTACAGCTAGTACCTGGTTGTCTCTTATCAGGCATACCAACAGCTAAAAAAAAAAGAAAAAAAATAGTAAGCTCACAGGCAACCCCAATACATTGTTTTTTTTTACTTCAATTGAGCTGTTTACACTAGAAAAAAAGTCCTCCTAATCTTCCCACCTAGCAGGTGCAACCAGATGCATTGTATAAACTCCATTTTTCTAAACAATAAAGTTAACAGTTTTTGTACTTTGTACATTTTAAACTGCAAAAAGTTACCTTTTTAGCTCAGTGCCATATATTACATTTAACACTCACAGCAGGATCCCCCATCATTCAACTCCTTCTTGCAAAAACATTTCTTTATTTATCCCATGTGCAGAATATAAATACTTTCATTATTCATAATTAATGTAATTAATATGATCTAATTTCTACTTAAGTTAGCAAACAACTGTGCTTACATTTTCATCAACCATACTAAGCTTCCTTTTCAAGGCCATGTGGTCCAAACCAATAAAAATAGAATTATGTCCTTATACTCTCAAGTCAAGTTGTAGTAGTTTTGCATGCAGTATTACTCAAAATAGCTTATGTTATTTCAATCTCACCATCCACAAACTACGGTTGATACTTTGCAGTTCTCCACTTACGTTTCAATTCCATTTCTGATTTGTTCTCCTCTGACAGTTCAGATTTCATCTCCACCAGCACCTGGTTTGATCCCAATTCTTTTGGTTGGATCTTTTTTCTCCTTTGTTTTTCCACCATCTTATTTTGGAACAATGCCCAATGGTTCACTGGCATCTTCCCTCTTAGGTTATCATTGTTTTCAGATGGCTTTGCAGCTGGACCCCATTACCCTGTTATTCAATTGTTGCAGGTTACATTGCTTCATTCCTCCCACTGCCTGATCAGCTTTATAAATGTCTTTGAACTCCCAGGAAAAACCCTCTGAATACTGCAGTATACAACAGTCTAAACCTTATGCCAGTGAACTGACAATCCTTTGGGACTGGCGTAAATTTGTTCTGTTTCTGGAACTTCCAAGATGGCTGCACATTGATCAACTGCTTAATTTCAGCCTTCACAGTGTGAAAACAAAAAAAAAATGAGAAAAAAGGCCAATGAAATTGTCAGTATTGGTAAAATGTCAGCAAAGAAGAACTTTGGAGAACCTGAAAGAAAACAACCAGAAATGACGAAGAAAAAACACTGGCAGGGAAGAATCCTGCAGCTGTTCAGCAAAAAGCAGCTCAAGGTACAGGTTTTGTACAAGGGATGGCTTCCAGTAATTTAGAGGAAAAAATATGTCAACTGTTCTCAGAAGTGATTAAAGTACATGAAACACTAAAGGAATACATCAACTCAAATAATAAAAACTTGAAAAAATAGAACATCTTTAACTCACTATTCAGAAAAACTGGTACAAAAATCAGAGATTGAAATGAAGAAAATGCTGTTTATGAGACTTCTCAAGAACAGCCATTTCAAAAAAGAAAAAAAAAAGTAGAGATGGAAGAGAGAGAGAATACAGACAAAACCTGATATTTTCTGCTATATCAGAGAAACTCCAAGGAACAAACTGCATTCATTTTATGAAAGCACAAATAAGCAACTGGGCAGGTGTTCCATGGCAGGATTTGTTTTTTCCAAGCCCATAATGCAATACATTTACACATCCAAACACTCTATTTATTGGGGATTCCACTGTAAGACATACCGATGTTCCCCTTACCAGGCTGAATAAGGAGAAGATCACACTGAACTGTCTGTCTGGAGCCAGGATCTACCAAATCTCATACGCACTTAGGTTTTTAAACCACAAGTAACAGTATGACATGGTCATAGTCCATGTGGGAGCAAACTACCAGGTGGGTATGAATCTAGCCTTGAGCAGCATTCTACCTTCACCAATGGTAATGTCACAGTAACAGCAAAAAATGATTGACTTCAACAACTGGCTTAGTTTCTGGTGTTACTACAAGGGGATCCAATATCTGTCAGCCTGGATAGACATGACTGACAAACCACAATGGTTTGCCAGAGGTGGTTTGCACTTGTCACCAGTTAGTTTCCATATTGTGGCAAAAACTTTATCTATCCCCATAGTACTTTTTTAGGCCATGCCAAGTTGTTAAACCCTCCAACATATCACAACTACCAAAAGGTACTGCTGCTTAATGCTAGGAGTTTAAATAAAAACTGCACTCCCTGGAAACACTCCTCACCCTGGAGAATGCAGACATATGTGCAGTCATGAAAACATGGCTCAGAACCATTGGAGGCACCCTAGCTATCAAAGGCTATAAAACCTTTCATAAATTTCAACCCCCTTTCTCATGATAAAATAATGGGAGGGGGTGCCTCAGTTGTAATAAATGACAAGTACACTGCTAGACTGGTCAAACAACATGACTTGCTTGAGCTGCTCCATGCCCAACTAACAACAGATGTGACCCCTATTATATAACGCTAGAAACAGATCCCCTAACATGAGTCTGGAAAACCACACCTCCTACCTAAACCTACTAGAATCTCTTAACATTAAGTCTAACACCATATTATGGGTAACTTCAACTACCCCTCCACAGACTGGGAGACTTATATGACCTATAATTAACTTACTCAGAGGTTTTGGACTTTGTCAGTGCAAACACCCTGGAGCATCTAGTTAGCTTCCCAACTACAGGTACAAATATCGAAGACCTGGTACTCATGAACATGGGAGGGATGCTGCTCCCTCTCATGCATTAACTTCTCCCTGGTAAGATCTGATCACAAATTTTATTTATTTATTTAACATTTGTTTACCAGGAAAGTCCTACTTGGAACAAAGCCAATTTTCAGTGGAAAAACGCTCCAGACGCATGTCTTTGAAATGTGGGAGGAAACTGGAGCACCTGGAAGAAACCCACAAAAATGCAGGGAGGACATGCAGACTCCGCACAGAAGGCACTCCAGCAGATAATCGAACTGGAGAACCTCTTGCAGTAAGGTGACAATGCTACTGCTGCACCACTGTGCCACCCAATGTGATTTCCTTTAGTAATAAAACTAACCTAAAATCTCCATCAAGTTCCAAATCTGTTAATAACTTTGCGAAAGCCAATTACCTCAAACTAAGTGACATCTTATTAAACTTCCAAGACCTTCCAAACCCAGATGACACTGAGGCC
Organism: Protopterus annectens; assembly: GCF_019279795.1. NCBI lineage: Eukaryota > Metazoa > Chordata > Ceratodontiformes > Protopteridae > Protopterus > Protopterus annectens. The sequence goes on from NC_056747.1 coordinate 832,711,986, forward strand.
TACTCTGAGCTGTACACAAAAGCACTGCTTAGAAAAGGCAGTACCTGTCCAAGTCAAACCTATGATTACTGGCAAAAATAAACCATCCTGATGGACCCCTGGCATAAATAGGCTTGTGACGCCCCTGCACTGGCCCAGTAATCAAGGAGCCTCAATCCTCACCACAGGCAAAAGTGAGGGAAGTACACAGTGGGAGATGACAAATACACCCACTGTAAAGTACAATTTCCCTTAAGAGCACACAGAGATCACAGTCAGTCTGGGGCTGGTTTCTCCCTCTTTCTCTAGATCCCCAATAAGACCCCTCCCACTGGCACAGCTATACGGTTAAGATCTCAGCCGATTGGTCAAGCCAAAACCTCCAGTACCCTCTCTGTCCAACCAGTGCTTTATGTCCCTGCCCAAGTAGCTGACACACACACACACACACTTTGAGATTTGATTTATATACAAACACACACCCGGGAAAGACTGGCACAGGTTTACTAGCTCTGCCCCCTTATGCCCAGACTATAAGGTAGTTATCACTGCCACCAAACCCTACTTATCAGCTTCTATAAAGGCCCTTACAAAAGGTGACCAATTGCACTATGTAATGTTACTATTATTGAAATGGTAAGTGTGACCAAAGCTATTCAGCAGCGGCCTGTACAGTGTCACCAAATATATATGCAAGTACTCTAAGAGCTTAAATATATCTCACAAATATCAGCCACAAAGAGTGCTTCAAATATATTTAATAATAAAAGAACAAGGCAATACTCAATCAATACAGTAACTACAGAGTTCAGAATCACAGGAAATATTTTAAAACAACATTACAGGACAGTCTCAAATAAATACAGAAAACATCTAAACTAATCTTTACTATATTCCTATCTATATCTAAGAGAAATTACTGTACCCTAGACTTACTTACACAGCAACACACAGACAGAAGTGCTGAATGGATGTTTCTAGGTCCAAGACAAGATACAAAATGCACACTCTTTCTCTGAGAGAGTTATTAAATTACTATCAAACATTACTGGTGGGTCAACTTGGATGACATCACTCTTTGTCACCTGCCATCAGTTCCCAGGCTAACAGATACCAACAGAATGTTATCATCTCTGTGTGGGAAGTACATATCTCTCAGATATTTGCTCAGAACTGGAAGTTGTAAAACAAACACTTTTACATTTGAAACCTAGTAATTATTTCTGTTTCAAGACAACAGAAAACCCTCTAGCTCTTGACATTGTGTCTGCACTGAGCTGAAAGTGAGAGATAACAGAATTGTAAAACACTTGGATTTCAACTTATTTTCTTGAAGTTTTGCATGTTAACTATGTATGTTTCAGCTTCTACAATTAAAACATACATTTGCACAGGTATCTGGCTTATATACATTTCTGTTCTTTTCCAGTAGGGTACACTGTGGTTACATTCTTGAAGCTCAGTACATAACATACAGTTATCTTACATTTGTAAGACAAGCATATAAATCATATTAATATTCACAAATGGCATATGATTATTTACAAAATTGCAGATAACTGGGCTGGCAGTCTCATAAGGCTATTCAACTAAAGGAAAAAAATCCTCTCCAAAGCCAAGACGGAACAGACAAAACAGTGCAAAGAAACACTGACCAGTCTAAGCAAACAAATTAGAGAGCTGGTCAAATCTGCCAAAACAAATGATGAGGCAAAAATGGCATCCCATGTGAAAGATACTCATAAGACCTTTCTAAAGTATGTTTGTAACCTCAAGGGGAAATGCTCAGTCATGTGCTGAGTTAATCATGAATGTCAGCACTTATACCCAGCTGGCTGACAAGTTCATTTCATACTTCTCCCATCACCTCCTACCACACTCAAAGAAATACCCACAAGTATCCTCATGCAGGTCATTCTGAGGGAACAGGTATTTACTGTACTAACTGAAGCCAAAAGCACAGCCTACATTCCAGAATGCTTCTTAATTAGCTTAAAACAGAATATATCAGGGCCACTAGAAACCCTCTTTAATCACAACCTTTGGGTGGGCTTTGTCTCAGAGGAATGGAGGACTGCAACAGTTGTTCCTCTTCACAAGGGATCCCATCAACTGACCCAGGGAACTACAGACCCATAAGCTTAACCAGTCTTATCTGCAAGGCCATGGAGTGAATTATCATGGACCTGATCAATAATGACAGAGGAAATTTCCAAACACTGGACCAGAACCTATTTGGCTTTGTCAAAGGAAGTTCTTGCCTACCCAATCTGATAGACTTCTTTCAGAAAGTCACCAGGGCCATGGATGAGGTTAACATGGTACCCACCACTTATCTAGACCTGGCCAAAGCTTTCAACCCAATCCTCTACTCATGGATCATAGATAAACTTATTAAGTTAGGCATAAACCCCATCATCATCAGATGGATAGCAAACTGACAGGACATGTGGTGTCCAGACAGGTGAATTCACTTCTGATAAGAAACCTGTTACTAGTGGTGTTCCACAGGGTCAGTGTTGGGACCCCTCCTGTTTGGTATGTACTTCTCTGAAGTGAAGGTCAATGTTGGAGGCCTCTGGCTCACCAAGTTCATCGACGACTGTAAGCTGGGAGCAACTGTTGACTCTACAATGTTGACATACTACAAACAGGCCTAAAAATTACAAACTACTGGTGCCAAAACCATGGTCTGAGACTAAATGCTACAAGTGCGTAATCATACCCTTCGGAAAATCACATATCCCTTCAAATGATAAAATTGATAGCACAACCCTAAATGTGGACCCAATGATGAGGGACCTAGGAGCACAGATAGAAAGTATCCTAAACTTTGACCACCAGGTAGCTACTGTAATGAGGAAATCCTTCTGTGTGGCTCAAATTATAAGTACAGGCATGGCATCAAGGTCAAAGGAAGTCATAGTGCCATTGTACTCAGCACTCATCAGGTCCATAATCGAGTACAGTGCTCCCTTCTGCATGTACCCAACCAGGCACTTACACCAAGTGGAGTAGCCCCAGAGACTTTTCACTAAAAAAATACAAAATGTAAGACACATGTCTTATGCAGGCAGACTAAAGGACCTATCCCTTTGCTCCATCTCATATCGTTTATTGAGAGGGGATTTATGCCCTAACCTACAAGACATTCTCTGATCCAGCCCTGATGAAAATGTTACATACTCACAAGAAAAATCATACAAGGGTTACACATCCCATGGATCTGAACCTTATTAGTAATTCTAACAGAACTTGCAGGAGAGACAGATTTATATCCCAAAGGTTACCTCATCTAGGGAATAACATTCCCATCTTCATAAAACAAAGTCTGTTCATCACTCTCTTCAAAAAGAATTTGGAAAAATAGATGGGGAACTGTAAATTCACTCCTGGGGTACTGCCCATTTCCCTTATGGGCAGAGGCAGTCTGTAAAATGACTCAAGGGTCTAACACCCAAAGAACCACTACCCTGATACTACCCCATCCCATATCTGGGGAATTAAGATATAACATTGTCATATACTGGGCAAAATTGGTTAGGCTTGTAAAGACTCTTGTGCCATCAGCCTAGTAATCAGCAATGGACCTATGACTTGAAAGAACACATTGACTGCATGCTCCAAGAAAGCATCCAAGACCTATATAAGTAAAGATGCAATCATACCACCAGAATAAGTTGATTCTGACAAAACTGTGGCTGGAAAAAAAGTATTAAACATTGGAGAGAGACAATTCTTTGTGGAAAATGGTTATTCACTGCACACCAAGTAGAAGAGAAATAAATGTATCTCAGCAATCAGGGGATGCCAAGAGGCAGGTGTGAGATCCAAGCTGCAGCATCCAGCTGTCTTTTGAATATTTTTTCCTGGAGGATTAAATATATTTTTGATGCAGAATAGGCTAAGCAGGAAATGAAAATGTTTATCCAACAAAAAGTGAGCTAGGAAATAGAAGGGGACTCTGCTTCTCATTTTTCTGGCAATAAAGCTCATAGAGAGACTTTACCAGTAAAATATTTTCCAATGTTCCAAAGGAAAATGTTTGGGAGACAGAAAAATAGCACAGGAGTTGCCTAGAAGAATCAAAACTACACTGGACTTGAACCAGTTTTTGGTGTTGAGGAATGTAGATGAAAAAGACGAACAACACTGAAATTAGTGAATAAATGGAATACATTTGTGACAAATTACTTTGCAAGAAAGAGCTGAAAAAGACTGGATTTTTGTTGACTTTGCTAAACTTGTGGGTGGACTGTAAAGCATATATCATGGTTTGTGTCATTAATGTTTAGAAGGGCATTAATGGGAGAAAATATGTAACTAACTAAAAAATTTTGGTATTGGTATAAAACAAAGCAGTTAAAGATATTAAAGTATTATTTCCTAGCTGTAAGAAATGTAGTGTTTATGCTATATTAATATAAGAAAGGCTGAACAAAAGCAAGTTTAAGTTGATATATTGTGATCTTGGGCTGCTGGTGTGGGGGTGGAGTGAACAAATGTGTACTGACTATAGTATATGTAAAATTAAGAAAGTAATTTCCCTTGTTTTTACAAGGACGCATGTCTAGTTTAATGTCCTTGCTTGAGCTATAAACATGTTTGTGAACTAATAAGCTTGAAAAATAAGGCAAAATAATGAATGGCATAAAAAGCGTCTTTCTTCTGCAAAAATATTATTTTTATTTATTTATTTTATTTTATATTTGTTGACCGGGATAGTCCAACTGGATATTTGTCCACTTTCAGTGGAGGCCCGGGGAGAAAAGCTCCATACATACATACAGAAAAACTGTTACATTAAACAAGTTAAAGCACTGTTACAGATACAATACATAGGATAAAAGTAATTCATTCTGTTATATATAAATCTGATTTGTTATAGAGTAACAATTAGGAAGCAATGTAGGGGTGGCCAAAAGACCTCTTTAGCACGTGCTTATATTGCCAGAGTTAGTCAGGATTAGAGCAAGGACATAACCATTGCCTTTTAAAGTACTGTTTTAGATTTTTTTTTTTAATTGGGTTAGAACGGGTTCTGAAGTAAGCTCAGCAGGAAGTGAGTTCCATATTTTTCCAACAGAGTTGGCATATAGAGAGTCTCCATATGAGTTGTTGCTTTTGAGGGCTTGGACTAGTAATTTGTTGGATGAGCGAAATGTCTTGAGGTTGCTGTAAGGGGTGATAATTTTTGTAAGTAGGGGTGTGTTTTTAGGTTGGTAGAGAATTTTATGTGCTACTATTAGCTGATTGTACTGAAGTTGGATAGGCAATTCTAACCACCCTAGATTCTTTAGGTTCAGACAGTGGTGTGTTCTGTATGCTACTCCAGTGGCAAATCTAGCAATATGATTAAAGCAGCTAGAAAGTTTATTAAGGTCAGACTTACTCATGTTCATGAAGTGAGGGGATGCATAAAGGAGGGTGGAAAGTAGATGTGTACGGGCAATTACTGTCCCAGCTAGTGGAGTGAGTAAAGGTTTGATCTTGTATAATAAGCCACTTTTTTATTAGCTTTTTTAATAGTTTGATTAAAATGCATATCAAACTTGATGTTATCAACTGTTACACCTAAGAGTTTGGTACAGGGATCTGGGACAATGACAATGCTATTGTTAGATTTTATAGTAAAGGTTGGAGCAGAGGTTTTACGAGTGGGGGAGAAAAGCAGTAGCTTAGTTTTGTTAGAATTTAATAGGAGACATCGATTACAGAGCCAATTTTCAACAGTATTAAAAACATTTGGGATAGAGTATGCAGACTTAAAGGGGAGGTGGCAGAGCAAATCAGAGTGGAGTCATCTGCATATTGAATGCAGGTGGCTGTTGGGATGACTGTGTACAGGTCATTAATAAAGATAGAAAATAATAAGGGTCCTAATATAGAGCCCTGAGGGACCCCAAAGGTGATAGGTAGAAGGGAAGGTAGTTTGTTCTGCCATAGTACAGCCTGTTGTCTACCACTCGGATAAGATTTGAACCACTGGATAGCCTAGACATGCAGGGAAATAGTTTTAAGTGTGTATGAGTAGTTGGTGGTTGACCATGTCAAAGGCTTTGGAGAGATCAAGAAAGAGGGCAGAAGAAAGCTGATTGTTTTGGTTTTGATTAATAACATTGGAGAAGGAGGGGAGGGCTGTAGTTGTACTGTGGAACAGTTTGAAACCATGCTGTGAATTAGCCAAGAGATTGTGCTGAAAGAGATGGCTCAGGAGTTGTTTATGGATGTACTTCTCCATCATTTTAGCCAGGGGTGGCAAAATAGCTATAGGTCTGTAATTTGACAGTTCAGTGGAACTGGCCCCTTTGTGGAGTGGAATAACATGGGATGTCTTCCAGATGGAGGGGATAGTGGCTTCTGATATAGTTCTATTGGTCAGGATAGAGATTGGGTATGCTATGGCATCCGCAACTTTTTTGTAGATACTCAGCTGGGAGGAGATCCGCTGTAAGGGTGGTAGGTTTTAGTTTCTTGATTAGGGCATGGATAACTGAAGTGGAAACTGGCCGAAAGTTAAAGTGGAGTTGAGAACTAGGTGCGACGGTGTTAGGACTTGGGCTACTGGGAGATAGTTGATTAGCTAGTGATTGTATAGTTTCTGTGAAGAAACTATTAAAGGAATTGGCAACGTCTTCTGAAGGTTTTTGGATGGTAGCCGAGGGGGTAGGAGTTGTGCATTGCCCTTGGTGAATACGTTTATGCCTGCCCAAAACTTTTGAGGATTGTTTTGATGCTTCTGTTGTAAATGGCAGTAAAGTTTTTTTTTTATCTAGGGTGGTAGATATTTTAGTGTTGTTCCTTAGTTGTCTAAATCTAAGTTGATCTAAGGGAGATTTTGTGGTAAGCCAAGTGGTCCAAGCTTTGTTTCTAAGTAAGATCATTTGTCTGGTTTCTTTTGAAAGCCATGGAGCAACTTTTGCTTTAGTTCTTATAGAATGTGCAGGTGCATGGGTATGAAGGATGGCTAAGAATTTTGTATTGAAATATAATACAGATTCTTCAAGAGGTAAATGTTTTAGGACTGCCCAATTACATACTTTGAGTACATTTTGGAAACTAGTGGGGTTAAAGTTTTTGTTGTTTCTAATTGTTTTGTAAGTAGGTTGGTGGGGGATGTCAGTCTTGGGTTCCTATTGGAGCACTGAATTTCCAATTGTTCGAATCACTAAAGGTCGACCTTTAATGATCAAACAATTGGAAATCTGAATGCTTTAAAATGAACAAAAAAAAGAAAAAGTAAAGGGTGTAGGCAGGGGAGCAAGCCACCCTGCACCCCCACACCCCGGTACTTAAATATACAAACTCCGAGATCGCGCTACAGTGTAGGAAAGGGGAATCTTCTCTTTCCACACTGTAGTGCATTAAAGTGCAATCTTGGAGTTGGTATATTTAAGTAGTGGGGGTGCTGGGGGGCTTATCCCCCTGCTTTAACCCGTTAGGGTACGTTGTCTTTGTGTTTTTTTTTTTGAATTTCAAAGTTATGGAACTTCAGTCATATGGTATCGACCATATGGTATTCGAAGATCCGTAACTTCGATTTTCTAATAGGTAACCGTCAGTCTTATGCCTGATTATATAGGTAAGAAAATGGTCACTTATGTCTTCAGGTCGGGTACATATATACATGTGGGGATGGCTATTAATGAGTATCCAATCTAGGATACTATCTTTGTTGTTAGGTTTACTGATCCTAGTACGGGAGGATATGATCTGGGTAAATCTGTATTGATTTACATGGATGGTCGGAGATTCTGAGGAACAAATATTCCAATCGATGTTGAAGTCTCCTAGAACAATGGTTTCTTGAGGGTAGTTACTAGACAGCCAAGAGAGGATATTTTCTAGGGTACTTGCATTATTACCTGGGGGAATGTAGACATAGGCTATGTTAATATTTTTGTTTTTATTAATTTGAATCTTGGTAATGAAATTTCAGCATTATCAACACAAGGTGGTTGTGTGAAATCAGAGGTAAAATCTAGAGTAGTTTTGTATAGTACAGCTACCCTTCCTCCCTTCCTAGTGGTACAGTCTAACCTTAATATGTTATATCCTGGGGGTAAAACCTCGTAATCTGCCATTGATGGTTTTAGCCAGGTTTCAGTAAGACAAAGTATATCTGGGGAATGTGTATCTAAGAGTGCATGTAGGTAGTGGACCTTATTATTTAAGCTTCTAATATTAAGGCGACTGACCAGGAGTGAGTTGGAAGGTCTATTTAAAGTTTGTAAGTTAGTAGGAATAGTAAAATTGGGGCTAGGATCGATTAGTGAGGTTGGGCCAGGGTTTGGATGAATGTCCCCATCCTTTGTGAAGTTGCCATGTAGTCTAATTGTGAGCTTCAGGAATTTAAATATTAGTCTTGGGTAATTCTTGATTTTGGGGTTGATATATCTGGTGCTAATGGGTTGGTGGTATTTTGTATCCAAGGAGTTAGTCGTAAGGGGGATTATTAAGTGGTATAATTTAATTTGTATTATTGGAGTGATGGTTTGGCTTCTTGGGTAGTGGTAGCCTAGGTAGGGCAGATTTTCGTAGGTGGTGAGAAGGGTAGTAGGCAGTAAATTGGCATTAATCTGAAAGGTTTCATGGCCAATAACAGAGGCATTGTCTACATATTAGCTTTGATTTTTGCCTAACTTGAGTAGAGGGATAATTAGGATAGGTAGGTAGAGAGGGTCCTGATAATGCCTGGAGAGTTGCTGATTGGTTCTAAAAAGAGGGAGAGTGGTTTTAGAGCTATAAATTTAGGACTAGTAGGGGTAGGAGGAATTTGGGGGCAGGGCAGGGAGTGGATCAAGCCCGAGCACAGAGACGGCAAGCGCAGTGGGCTTAACCTGACCATGAGATCTGCAGGACCTGTATAAACACGTAAGTACAATGAGACTTTTTTTAAAATACTTTCTTACCCTTGTTTTTGCCTTCAGTATACATTTTTTATGTAGTATACTGTTAGTAATCACTTTTTGCAGCCTTTTCCCACATTAAGCTTTCTTCTGCCAATTTTCTGCTATTTTTGTAGTTTTAGGGCTGCTTAGAAACTTAGATATGTTCACAAGGAAATAAATCCTTATTAGATTATTTTTTCCATTAGCAAATGCTCTCAGTGTGAGACAAGAGGTTTGCAGCTGAAGGCAGTTGGCCAGGGGAATTCTATACATTGTGTAAGAAATGAAATGTGCAAATATTTCTTCATACATCTGCAAAGTTGTTAGCTGTTTTTCTCCTCATTGCTGACCACTTGTACATGGAAATGAGCTGTCTGCAATTGCAAGTAACTAATCATATGAGCTCTGAGCATTTTTTGCTGAGGTAAAAGCAACATTTAAGGTATAATGGTAAGCAGTTCAGTGAAAAATAAAGTTTGACATTATGGGAAGTGAATAAGCGACAGTAGCCTTCCCAACAGCCTTAATACTTCAATACATTTTACAGAACAACAGAAAAGAGCACAATTTAGTTTTATTTAAAGGTAACCAGTGCAGCTTTTTCTTATGTCTAAAGGTTAATGTTTTCTGAAAGCATACAACCTATTTTCACATCTGGTAGGGGAACAGAGATAAGAAAAGAATAGACAACTTCTTCTTCTTCTTCTTCTTTCGGCTTTTCCCGGTTAGGGGTCGCCACAGCGGATCACCTTGTCCGCACATTGAATGGCAGTGGAGTTTTACGGTGTCGAGTTGCCAGCCCGGCGCCCAACCTTCCACAGAAGGCACACTCACACGCACACCTAGGGCCAATTTAGAGTGTCCAATCCACCTGCAGCATGTCTTTGGGATGTGGGAGGAAACCGGAGCACCCGGAGGAAACCCACGCGACCACAGGGAGGACATGCAGACTCCGCACAGAAGGCACCCCAGCTGAGGATCGAACTGGAGAACCTCTTGCTGTGAGGCGGCAATGCTAACCACTGCACCACCGTGGCTGCCCTAAGAAAAGAATAGACAACAATTAATGTAAATGGGAACACAAGCTGCTACATATGATTTAGCATGAGTAACCTTAATTTTAGATTAAGTAATGCCTGTGGGTGCAGCTGTCAATTTGGGCAATTTGTTTCCAATATGAAGGGTTAAACTTAATTTGTTGACAATGTACATAGTTTTGTGTTTCTTTTAAGTTAATAGGGGATGATATGTTATGGAAATGTATTAGGTTTTTTTAAGGGTTTTCATTAAAGCAAAAAGTATTGAAAATGTAACACAGGCTCACATGGAGACGAGACTAAACAGCTAGATCAACCTGCTAAACATTAGTGTGTGCTTGTAATACAAAAGTGGAAATGCACATTAAAAAAAACATAATGTAGAACATGGGAACAGTCTTTGACCAGTCCTTGGTCAATTGTGATTGTTTCTTAAACACAAACTTGTCTTTGCTTTGGCTCATTAGCAGCAGTACAAAGAAATGTCTGCTCACACCCTTGTTCTCCCCTCCCCCTTCCCTGTTTATTACATTAAGACAATCCCAAAGTTAATAAATATTACCTGTGGCAGGCACCATTTTTAAAACTACAATCCGCTTTGCTACAGGCCCCATGAGGAGCACAGTGTCTCTCCAGTAAGTGTTTTACAACTGTAAATGCCTATTTATGTTGAATTGTGTTAGACATTTTACAACTGTATATGTTTATGTTGAATTGTGTTAGACATCTAATATGATTTATGCCTTATTATTGGAAGTTACTATGCCATGCTAGCATTTTATCTGCACCAAGTTGTTTTTAGTATAATAGTATGTTCTATTTGCATAGCTGCACCTTGTTCACTAATGTTATTCATGTAATTGTGTTGTGTGAGACAGTTCATACTGGTGTCTAATTATTTCTATATAATTGTGCTGTTACTGGTGGATAGAATCAGATTAGTCAACCTTGACAGAGTGCTGCTCCCTATATTTTTATCTGTGACTGCATAACTGTCTTGAGGTTTCTTCTAACAGATGTTTTTCCAATTGGCTCAGTATCTGCATATACTAGTAGTTGGTTCCAAGACATATTTTGCTGCATATAGTAGCTATTTGCACAGTTTTTTTGTAATCTTTACAATATATCTTTACCATCTCAAAGTGCTTACTCCTCTCTGTACTCTTCTTTTCTAGACCTAACACCACTCTTAAATATTCAACTGCGGTACCACCTTTATCATTCTTATAAGAAAAGCGCAGTACGAGTCTGAACTGTCTGCAAAGAGCTAAAGTTAACTTTGAGTATGTGTTTACCTGTTTGAGCCAATATTCATTTTCCCCTAGAGAGCACTCTGCTTTGGCTTTTAAGCAGCCCCCCCCCCCACACACACACACACACTCATCTTCCACTTTCTCTCTTATTCCCTTCTGTTAGCAAATAGTATCCATAACCGATCAATGCTGTGTGTTTGTTAATTTAAACTGAGACCACAGTAGCCTACTGATACAAGGTTATCCTGTTTTTCCACCTGAGAAATGGTTAAGAAATGACTTCCAGTTTCAGAGCAGTCCTTGGTCAATTGTGATTGTTTCTTAAACACAAACTTGTCTTTCCTTTGGCTCATTAGCAGCAGTACAAAGAACTGCCTGCTCACACCCTTGTTCTCCCCTCCCCCTTCCCTGTTTATTACCTTAAGACAATCCCAAAGTTAATAAATATTACCTGTGGCAGGCACCATTTTTAAAACTACAACCACCCTTGTCACTGTCATATGTTCATTTATCAGTTAACTCTGTTACCTGATTGTTTCCAGCCCCCTCATAAGAGCAACTAACAGGATCTCTACCTGCTTCGCTCCCCACCCTGCCCCCTATTCCCTCCCACCCTCAGTGGTCCCACCTTTATTACACTCACAAACCCCTCCCATCTTTCCAACAGCCAACCACAGCGCTAGCCCAACACTACCTCCTCCATCTTCCCACTACTATCACACCTCAACTAACATGTACAAGTATACCCTACCTATGCTCACTGCATGCACTCTCCTTGCATATCTTACATCCTACCAAAGCTCCATCATTCCCCCACTCAACCACTACCACTGTACTACAACTCACACCACCACTCATGTCTCACCCTCACTCAACTCCCCTCTCACCAACTCAAGAACTATCCCTATGCACCCCCGCATATTCTACCAACTATATTACTCAAACATAAAGTATCCCTACAACTTAACATAGTAACCCTCCCACCATACCTATTACCCACAGAGCACAATCATAAAGTTTTCCTTATAAACAAACACATTCAAAAACTGATAAAACTAATAACCTCATGTATATCAAAACTAGCCCTAAGTGGAGACATCCACCCCAACCCTGGCCCTACCATCTCCAACCCCAATCCTCATAATCAGACTAGAAACCACAACTTCTCCCATATTACAGCCAATAGAAAGCCAAGTGACTTCCTTCTACTAAGCCTAAATATTAGAAGTATATCCAGCAAAGTCCATGAACTCATTGCCACCACAGACTTGTACTCCCCAGATATAGTCATCCTGACAGAAACTTGGCTAAAACCTCACATTACTAGTGAGCAAATACTCCCTACAGGTTATGGCATACTAAGAGCAGACTGGCTAAACAATAAAGGAGGCGGTGTAGCTATAATATTTAATAGGCAATGAAGAAATAATATATACCAACCTCAAAATAAACCAAAAAAAAATCAACATAACTGAATGCTACTTTCCACCTGGCCAAAACATCCCTCCACTAGAAAACCTCCTCAGCTGGTCTACCCACCATCTCCCCCAAGAAACTATCATTTTAGGTGATTTCAATATTGACTGGCAATCCTGTTCTGGCAACCATCCAACCCATCATGTAAACCTTCATGGCTTCACCCAACTAGTCCAGTCGCCAACCAGGATAAATAAAAACTCCAGCAAGCACACTACCCTGGATTGGATACTAGTCAGTAAGAGTCCCCAGTCATATATAACATGCTGCTTATCAGATAGCCTCAGTGATCACTCCCCAACATTCCTACTCAAAGAATACCTATACCAAGCTAAACCTGTCATCTACCGTCAAATACGTAAAAAACTAAATTTTAACCCACTCACATTCATCTCATCCCTCATAGAATGTAACTGGCATCCTCTAAAATACCTCAGTCTTGATGAAGCAGTTGAATTTTTTAATACTAACTTCCTGAGCATCCTTAATTACCATGCCCCCATAAGACTTTCCAGAATCAAAGTACAACCCTCCCCATGGCTACAGAAAACCACTAAGTCAGAAATGAAAAACAGGGATAAAGCCTGGGAGCACTGGCGCAAAACCAAAACCAAAACCCCCTCAACTAGACAGAAATTCCTAGAACTACACAATAGAGTCAAAAAGCTAATAAAACAGGACAAATTCCAATACTACCAATCTGCCCTAGACTCCTCCCAACACAGCCCCAAACAATTCTGGTCCTCCATAAACTCCATCCTCCACCCAGGTAAAGTCAGTACCTCTCCTCCTAACATCCCTCACTCCTCAGAAAATATTGCTACCTCATTCAACACACACTTCACACAAACCATACTATCACTAGCTAAACACAACCCCCCTCCCCTCCAACCCACATCTTCAACTAGTAATCTCCCCACTGCCTTCTCTTTTTCTCCTGTACCTACCTCCAACATAAAAAACTCTTAACTAAACTTAAGCCCACCAAATTAGCAGCAGACAACCTCCCAAGTGAATACCTACAAATCACATCTGATGCTCTGGCCTACCCAGTATCCATCTTGATTAGCCGATCTCTGTCAGAAAGTTACATTCCCACACTGTAGAAAGTATCACATATAATTCCCCTCCACAAAGGCGGACCCTCCATAGAACTAACCAATTACTGCCCCAAAGCTATTCTCTCTCCACTCTCCAAAATACTAGAGAGATGCATACACTCTCAGGTCTCAGACTACCTCCTTACTAACAACCTCCTTTCCAATACTCAGCATGGTTTCTGACCAAACCATAGCACCACCACTGCCTTACTCTCCTTTACTAACACTATCCTTCAGCATAAAAACAATGGCTATCTCTCCTCCACTACTTTCCTAGACCTATTTAAAGCATTTAACATGGTCCCACACAAACAACTTATCTCTGTCCTCAATAACCTATCCTTCTCACAATCAGTCACCAACTGGTTTCAGAGTTACCTGTCTGACCGCCAACAATCCGTTGTATGGCAGAATGACATACCTCCCCAACTACCTGTCTCCATAGGGGTTTCCCAAGGATCCATCCTTGGACCCCTACTCTTGTCTGTTTTCACCAATAATCTAGCCTCTGCCACCAAACATGGCACACTCATACAATACGCAGATGACTCAACCATCGTCTGCTCAGCCCAGTCCCTACCCAAACTGCAGAAAGTCACACAGGAAGCCTTTTCCTCTGTTGAAACTTGGTTATCCGATGCCCAATTAATACTCAACCCAAACAAAACTAAACTACTCATCTTCCAACCCACCAAACATATTCAAAACAACTCTCACTTTAACATCACAACAAAAGACAACACCACTATATACCCAACTGAACACACCAAATTGCTAGGAGTGGAAATAGACAATAAACTAAAATTTGACATTCATATATCCATGACCATAAAAAAAGTTCACAAAAAATAGGAGTGTTATACAGAAATAAGCAACTTCTCAGCAAAGCAGCAAAGATTTCAATAGCAAATTCCCACCTTATCTCCACCCTACTTTATGCCTCTCCAATATATACCAACCTACGGCAATGCGATCTAAACATGCTAGAGACCTGCTACAACAAAATCGCCAAATTTGCCACAGGGGCATCCTACCATAGTCACCACTGTCTCTCACTTGCTGAACTGGGCTGGTTTGAACTCCCTCACCTCCTTCAATGGTATCAACTCTCACTTGCCCACAAACTAGTAAACCATCCACTAAATGTCCCATCCCTCCAGAATCTACTCCAACCCTATCGCACCACCAGACCACTAAGATCCAGCAACAGAAATCACTTGCAGATCACTAAGGCCAATAACTCTGCTGGTGAAGCACTATTCTCTTGCACCATAGTCAAATTATGGAACTCCCTCCCACCCACAATTACCTCCATACCATCATGCACCCACTTCAAAACTTTACTAAAAGTGCACCTAAAAACATGCTGGCTATGCCCTTGCAACTCCAACTCTTAATATCACCCACCCCATCCAACCACTACCTTTCTTTCCACTCCACTAACTACCTTGATTATAGCAAGCTCAGATGCTCATAAGCCTAGTACTTATTATGCAACAGGAACTTCTTATTGTAACATTTGTTAATGTCTGTTATGTACTTCACAGATAAAGATTCTAGTTGTCTACTGATGTACTATGTTCTTCATCTGTAAATATGTTGTAATTAATTGCTATGTAAATTGTTACTCGCTATGTAATCCAATGTAACTACTGTCTGTTTGTTTTAACTGTGGAGCTTTTCTCCCCGGGCCTCCACTGAAAATGGACCTACATCCAGTCGGACACTCCTGGTCAACAAATATAAATAAATAAATAATGGGAACAAAAGCTTCTATCATAATGGCTATTCTGTCCATATTATCTTGGAATGTAAATGTCCTTACAGGTATAGATAAAAGGAAAGAATACTGAATCACATTAAGAAATGCAGAGGAGAAACAGCAACTATGCAGGAGAGCCATATGGAAAAATAAGCATGTGAATTTGACAAAGAAACAATTTCAGGCTGGATATTCAGCAAAATACAATGGACAAAGGTAAAGGGGTTAATAATATTGATTGTTGGAGGGTTCCAATAGTGATAAAAGAAAGGAAAAACAGAATAATGGTTGATTTGTGGTAGTAAGGGGATATTGCCAAGGGAGGAGGATTACACTGGCATGGATTGCTTAAGAAAAAAAAATTGGTAATATTAAACAGCGTTCAACAGGGAATATTACTTATAAGTAGGGACTTGATTTGCTTTAGTAAGGATGTATCGGGGGGCCTAGAATGGAAAATATAACAAAGGAGGGTAGATTTTTATGAAGATGTCTGTGGAAATATTTGGTATGGAAGACATGAATTCAGTGGTAAGAACCTGGGCAGGATTTGCATCCAAGGTACAATAATTGGGCCAGACTGGGCAGAAGTGATAATTCACAGGAACATATGCATTCAAGTGAAAGCTTTGATACACATCCAATAACTTTTTTCAAATCAAGATCATGCACCAATAAAAACAAAGATGATAACGCAGGGTAATGAAGTGAAAACGAGACATTGGTACTTGCCCACCTACCTGTTAAAAATAGAAAATATAAGTAAAGGGTAAGTAGACATTATTTTATGGTTATTTGTAAAGTCAGACATTTCTTTAAAAGGGATAGCTAGTGAGTGTGATAAAATGAAAGTTTAAAAATAGTGTACAAATAAAAGAGAAAAAGATATTGTTAAGAAGCAATAGGACTTATTTAGGGGGACTGACAAAGGTTAACACATTGGAGAATAAAGGGAATATCATAGAATATGAACCGGAACAACTACAGAATTATAACAAGAAAACAAGGGAGTATTTGGATAATATGCATGAATTTAGAAAGACTACTGTTAAGCAACTATTCTTGATAACAATTCCAGAGCACAAAAACATTCAGAACAATAACTTTGGCAACAGAAAATATAAAGGGCTGTCACCAAACTTATGCAGCCTATGTCAAGAAAAATAACCAGAATCCTATAGAGGTATTAGAGATATTTTAGAAATTTTATGAAAATGTGTATAAAGCAGAGGAATCTGGAAACCAAAACCAAAGATGCAAATATTATGGAAGACTTAATTACTAATTAAGATAGGAGGGATGAGAAAAAATGGTGACTTATAATCAAACATATAAGCAATTTGCAGGTATTCCTGTGGAAGTTTGTAAGTTAGGGGTGAAGAAAGTGGTAAAAATCTGGAAGATTTTGTTTAATAGTATTTTAAGAAGAAGGGAAGCACTAGCACCTTCGAAGAAAGTTTTGGTGGTTGTGTTACCCACCCTAAAAGGGTAAAGACCCATCAGACCAAGCTTCATATAGAACCATTTCAATTTTAAACCATGATTATAAATTGTTTATGTGTACAATAGCTAAAAGAATAGCAGAGATTTTGCCAGCACTGATAAATTGGAATCTATGTAGTTTTGTGAAAGGGAGAGAAACATCTGACAGCATTAATAGAACAATGAGGATCCAGACGGAAGTAGGATATAAGAAAATACCAGTGTTGTTGGTGGATCTTGATGCAGATAAAACACTCAACACAGTATGTTGGAATTTTATTAATAGGACAATGGAATGATTTGCATTCCCTGATACTATAATGAGGTTACTTAGGAGGATATATGAAGGATTGGAGGCAAAAATTAAATTGGGAAAGTTACTCTCTGATAATTTTGTTTGAACAAAGAAACCAGGCCGGGGTGTCCTCTTTTGCCCTTATTATTTGTTTTATATTTAGGGCAACTGACAAAGAAAATAAGGGACTAAGGATTTCAAGGGTATAACTGGCATGGCAATCAATAAAATTGGTTTTATTTGCAGATGATATTGTTCTGTACTTAATAAATCCAGTAAAGGACATACTGGTTTTGTGGAACATTTTCAGACAACTCCAGATCTTTTCAGGATTAAAAATTAATGAAGATAAAATAAAGGCTGTGGCTGTAAATTATGTACCTACACATGAATTGCTTCAACAATACTGATACATATGGGGGCACAATAAGATGACATATTTAGGAATATAAATTGAAAAGGCTTCTGTTATTGCAGTTAAGAATATATGGGAAGAGACTAAACAAAAGATAATACAAAAACTGAGAAAGTGGAAGCTCTTGCTTATCCAGTGGATATGGATAGTAAGATACAAGCAGTGAAAATCTTTTTAGTCCCTTTAGTTTTATATACAGGTCAGGCATATTTTTATCAACCACAGGAAATGTTGTAGACAATAATTAATAAAGAGTTGGTCGAATGTATCTGGGAAGGAAAGAGGACAAGAGTTAAATGGTATAAATTGATTCAACCAACAAAACAAGGTGCTTTGGGATTATCTAATTTGAAGGGATATTTTACAGTTATGCATTTAAGATTCATATACATAACATAAGCAGAACATTATAATTCAAAGTGGAAAGGTATGATAATAAATTGGGGGGAGTTCAAGGCATAATAATACAGTGGAATTTTGAATACAGCTCCTTAAACAGAATAGTAATAACCATACTGAATATTATTTTCATAAAGCCAATATGGGAAAGCAGAAATGAGATTTTGTCAAAAGGGATGACTGCAAGTATCAGTACAAAAATTAGGCAAGAGGGGCTTTGATTTACTGGAGAAAACTGGCAAAGAACCAAGGTACAGGTTCATGGGTTGTTACTAAGCTAACAACCACTAGGGCCCTTACAAGACTAGTTGCACACCCCAAACCATTTGGGTTCTGAGTATCATGGGTATCTATAAGGGGGCATGTTATCAGGGAGGTAACTAAGGATTTGGAGGTATTATTTATGATAATACTTTTCATGTTGACAGTCTCTGTCTATAAGGGACATGGGGCCAGACCAAGATGATTTGGGGAGAACAGTACTAGAAAATTCAACAAACTGAGAAATTACTGTTTTTCCACAAAATTAAATAAACACTTTTAAAATGCTCAAAACAGTAGTGATCATTGTATAAAGCAAGTAGAAGTGCAATAAATCAAGAAAATATTATCTCACCTTGGATGGCTCTGGATGCAGTTAAAACATTTGAAAAAGATGACAGAGTTCTCTGTATGTGAACATAGAGGCTTGCAAACATGCCTGATTTATAGCAGATAAAAACAAAAAACTTGAAAACTAACTCTACGCCCTCTAACCAATCAACAACCAGAGTTTGAATTCTCTGGGATGCTTCAAAGAGACCAGGTAAACACCTTCTGTCACAAGATGGATGATTCTGGAAACTTTTGATGTAAAAGCACAGCAAAAGCAGATGTCAAGTGCAGATTGAACAGCAAACAAACAACTACCAACAACTAAGTCCCTGGCTAATTTACCTCTCTGCAGGAAGATTTGCAGGTAAACAACTGGAAAAGCCAACAGACACATAAATTACAATTTTTGCCATAAAATGAAATAAATGCTTTTAAAATGCTCAAAAGCAGTAGTGATCACTGTCTAAAGCAAGTACAAGTGCAGTACATCAAGAACATGTGGTTATCTTAGCTTGGATAGCTCTGGATGCAGTTGAAACACTTGAAAAGTGTTGTAGTGAGAGAAAATAACTAGAAATGGAAAGGCAACAGAGTGAGAAGTTTGGAGAGCAGGTTAGAGACTGCCTTCTCTACCATGTACTGATATCAAAGTATAGACTAAGTGAAAGGGATAGGGGAGTCCTGAGTCAAAGACCTCCTCTGCTAGAGTTATCTACTTGAATTTTCAACAGAAGATGCTGTTACAAAAGGAATAATTAGTGCAGCATTCCCTACATTAAATTGGACATTCACTCTTTTAATTTTTTGATATTACCAGTTCGACGTTTAGGTATTTGCTAACCTAAATGTTTGATCTGGTAATACAGACGTATTGGTATCAGCTAGAAAAACTTTCTCATTTGCTAATATATGATTTTCTAGTAGCTGGCTTTCTTGCCACCATTAGTTCCTGCTGCACCTCCTTAGTAAACAGGTACCTAAACAGAATTAAGATGCTGTCATCCAAGCAGTCAATTGAAGATGACTGATGTCAGACTGTATTAAACACCACTTTTCTTGTGAGTAGATCCAGTCTTTGAGGAAGCTTGTGGTAATTACCCCTGGCCATTTCAGAAATAAGGGGGAACCTTGGTTGCCTGGGCCAAAAGGGAGTCAACACAATGATCTTGGGGGATTCCTATGAACCTTCAGAAATACTAATGTCTTTCGGCTTTTCCTGGTTAGGGGCTGCCGCAGCGGAACTCCGGTCCGCAAATGATTGGTAGTGGATTTTTTATAGTGCAGAGTTGCCAGCCCAATGCCCAACCTTCAAAGAAGGCACACCCATTCACGCACGCACCTACCTGCATCTCTTTAAACGTCACTCGACCGCGGGGAGGACATGCAGACTCCACACAGGCGGCGTTCCAGCCAAGAATCGAACAAGAGAACTTCTTGCTGTGAGGCACTAACCACTGCACCACCACTATGAACCTTCAGAAGTACTCTGAATATTAGTGGAAAGGGTGGAAATTAATACAGGAACATTCCTGTTCAAGCAAAAGAGAAGGCATCTGCCTTCCAGGTCTTCTTGCATGAAGTCTTGGAACAGAATTTTGCCAGCTGATTGTTCAGAGAGGAGGCAAATGGATCTACCTGAGGAATTTCCCACAGATTAATTAAATCTTGGAAGCCCCCCAGATCTTGTTTCCATTCATGAGGGTTTGCCCTTGTCCTGCTCAGCTTGTCTGCCACACAGTTTTTCTCTGATAGAATGTAGAATGTCTGTAGGGTGAGATTGTGCTGTGAAGGTATATCCCAAGCTAACACAGCTACTCTGCTAAGGGGGGTACAGCCTGGAAACCCCCTTGCTTGTTGATGTACCACATGACTGTAGTATTGTCTGAAATCACTTGAAGAGTCCTGGGAACCAATGAGGGTTCAGAGAGTTGAGAGCCCTGACCATGCCATGCATTTCCATGATACTTATGTGCTTGCATCTGTCCTTGGTGTCCCACACCTCCCTGCACTTTTATCTCTCCTGAAACTGCTCCCCAGGCAAAGTCCAAAGCATGTGTGGTGACTGACTGCTTTGGAGTAGAAAGGAGAAGGGGAGATCTAGATTTAAGGATATCTGTTGTCTCCATCAAAATATTTCTCTTCTAACAATCCCCAGCACTAGGATTTGAAAGGATAATGAGTGTTGATGCTGGGACCAAAGAGTTTTCAGATACAACTGTATCTTTCTCATGTGGAGTATCATGAGATTCATAGATGCTGTATGACCCAAAATCCCGAGGTATTCCCTTGCAGTGACTGAAGTGAAAACCTTGGAAATAGATGTAAATAAAGATTTTTTTTCCTGTGGAAGAAAAGCTATTTGAATTGAGGTATCCTATGAAAACAATCCTGTCTGAAGGAGTCAAGGAAGACTTTTGAATGTTCTTTTGGAGTCCCAGCTTGTGTAAGAGATCTTTCACCCAAATGAGAGATTCCTGACAATTTGAAAAAGACTCTGCAAAAATAAGCAAGTCATCTAAATATGGAAAAATGTGGATACCCTATAGCCTACAATGAACTATAACCAGAGCTAGACACTTTATGAACACTCTTGGTGCAGTGAATAATCCAACGGGGTCAGGCAGAGAACTGATAATGTGATCCTGACAGGCAAAACCTTGAGAGACATCTTAAGTCTAGATGAATATGGATGTGATGATAAGCATCTTTTAAGTCTAGTGTTACCAGGAAACTTGAAAGAGGAAGAAGAGGTAATAGGTTGTGAAGTGACATCACTTTGAATTTGGGCACTATCACAAACAGGTTTAGGAAAGACAGATCAAGAACTGCTATCTCTGCATTTTCTTTTTTGGCACTAGAAACATCCATGAATAAAAACCCTTCCCCACCTGGTAAGGAGGAACTAGTTATATTACTCCTTGAGATGGCATGTGATGAAGAACAGGTGGAAACAAAAGTCTGATCTTCAGGATGAGGAATGGCCACTTGGAAAGGATGAATTTCCTCCCACTGCCATCTGTAACCCTGATGAATGATTTTCAGGGCCCATTTGTCTGAAACAATCTGTTGTCAAAGAGAAAAATGGAGATTCAGACTTTTTGGAAGAAAAATTGGGGCCAGGGTGGGGTCACAAGGTCTACTGAATATTCATTCAGACTTGTTGGACTGTCTTTGGTTTTGGGAAGCTCAAGACTTGCTTTTGGAACACCCTTGCTATTTTTGTCCTAAATGTTTGTTTGCCTGTTTTTTGTTTTTATTTTGCTTAAGGAAATAGAAAATCCCTTGGACAATTTGGAAAAGCAGAGTTGAAAAATCTTACAAAATTCTCTAGATCAGATTGTCCCTTTCATCACACTTGTTGATCACCACTGCAGCAGAATGGCCAAATAATAAATATTTATCTAAGGCAGAATTTCAAATATCAATTCTGGGAGGTCCTGAGAATGCAAACCTACTCAGCACATCACCAGTGGCCATAGCCCTGGAAGAAGTATCAGCAGAGTCACACACACGCACACGCATACAAACACACACATTACAAACAATGAGTAGTGACTTGTACAACAGAAGAAATGAAGTTATTCAAAGCAATTTTTCCTCACAAGAAGAAACTGCAGATGAAATATTCCTCGTATGTTCACAATTTGTCAGAACGCACTTTAACACATGAACCTGACTTTTTTCTATACCTATCAATAATTTTCCCATCCTTATGAGACATAGAGTAGGACTGGAATTAACTAACTGCTTAGAAGCAGTGGCATCAACTAAAGCTATAGCTGCTGGGTCAGGTTTGGGAACAGTATATAAAAATGTAAAAGACTGTGGAACCTTATGCATCTTATCTGCATTTTTAGGGGTAAGTGGCCAAGTATCAGGAAAATTGAAGGCAGTAGCATGCACATCCTCCAAAGCAGACAGAACAGGAGGAATTGGTGTATTCTTCTGTAACAACTCATAGTATTTTCTGAGAGACTGATAAACCTCAGTATTCTCCCACTGAAATCACTAGCACATTCTAGCAATAGCCACAGAGGAAGAGACCTTCCCCCATGGAGAATCTGAAACTGAGCTCTCCTCTGAGTCTGACTCAGAAATCTAAGAAAAAGACCTTGTATCTGTCCCTGCATCTTCCTTTTCAGATTTATAATTTTGAATCTCTTCAGGAAAAGAATGAATGAATGAATGAATGAATGAATGAATGAATGAATGAATGAATGCATAGACCCCACGTATATATTTTCCTTATAGCACTTATGAGTGTGCTTCTTTTGCTATTGTACTGACTGTTATTTGGAAGATGGCTAACTAAACATTGCTTATGTACTTAATCTTCTGTATGATTTTTAATCTCCAGTCATGTGCATATTCAAAAATGAGCCATTATCAATTTTTGAATTCTTACCTATGATACATTTAAAGTAAGTCAAATCAGTAACTGAAAAAGCACATTATGATAACATATTTTATTTATATATTCAGTTTCTCAATTAGATATGATGGTGAGCTATGTATTTTACAGTCGAATGAGACATGAACTAAAACAAGTAAAGTGTCATTATCTAAAACTCAGTTCACATGACATCTAATTTCAGCAGACTTCATGGAAAATCAAACTGATGTAAATAAGGTTCTGTGATCACTCCTCTGGTATATCTTCATATCTTCTGCTTTGATAATCTTCTTCTTCTTCTTCTTCTGTAAAGATAAAAAAATATGTTTTAATTATAACCAGGTCAATTTTGTTTAAAACTGTGCAAGGCAATGCAAATTCAAAGGGGGAATTTGGTTTTGCCTTTGATGATACTGATTAAAAACAATATGTTATTGTACAGTTTTAGACCCCTGTGGCAGAGTGGCCAAAAGAATGTAACTGTAGTTACATTTGGCCACATGGTAATTTAAAGAAAAAGTACAGTTGTGTACACCTACCATAAATGTAGATGTTCGAGTGTCTTCACTGTTGCAGTCATGACTGTAGGGTTCTCCCCTGCCAGCAGGCAGCCCTCGGTCAGCCAGAATCCCAAAGTCTGGGTCCGGCGTCGGCTGTTCAACCATGCTCCCTGACGTCAGAGTGCCAGGAGTATAAAGCTGGCAGCCGACGCCATCTTCTCCAGTTTTTCTTGCCCCAGATGTCAGGAGTCCCAAAATGAAAAAGGTCCCATAACCCTTGCAAATACACCTCAGAAGAATGGTGAAAACAGGAAATACACAAAAGTAAAAATGAGAGGGGACAGGAGGGAGGGAAACCCAGACTGCAACAGTGAAGACACTCGAACATCTACATTTATGGTAGGTGTACACAACTGTACTATGTTCATCGTGTTTCACTGTTGCAGTCATGACTGTAGGGTAGAATACCAAAGCTGAAAGAAAGGGAGGTGGTCATAAAGAAGAAGGGGCGGCTAAAAGGCCCTGCAAGACTGCAGAGGCAAAGCCTGCCCTAGACTTAGAGTAGAGAGGTATATTGTAGTGCTTAGAAAATGTATACACTGAACTCCAAGTTGCAGCTTCCAAAATGTCTTTGGTAGGAACTCCCCTGAGGAAGGCCGCAGAAGTGGCAGCAGCTCTGGTGCAATGAATCCGTATGCTCCCTGGGATTTGCTTTCCATGGTGTGAGTAACAAAATCTGATTCCATGAGCAATCCATTTAGAAATGGTCTGTTTTGAAATGGCTTTACCTTGGGAACTTGAAGCATAAGAAACAAACAATTGTTCTGATTTTCTGATGTCCTTGGTTCTGTTCAGGTAAAAACGTAGTTGTCTGTGTACATCCAAGGAATGTAAGATCCTTTCCCCTTTATTTTGAGGAGTGAGAAAAAAGGTAGGCAAGTGGATAGTTTGATTTAATGCCACTTTGGAAACCACCTTAGGCATGAAGGTAGGATTAGTCCTCAAAGATACCCTGTCTTGATGAAAAATAATATAAGGTTCCACAGCCATAAGAGGTTGTAACTCTGAAACTCTCCTGACAGAGGTTAGTGCTAACAGGATAGCTGTCTTCCAAGATAAAAACTTGATATCAGAAGAAGCGGCAGGCTCAAAAGGAGGCAAGGTTAGTTTTTCCAAAACATAGTTGAGATCCCAAGCAGGAATGGGAGGAGATCTAGGAGGTCTTAAGTTCTTAGCTCCTCTGAGGAACTGTCTCATGAGCTGGTGGGAAAAGATGGGAGGGTCTGTATTATAATAAGCAGAAATAGCAGAGGCATGTATCTTAATGGAAGAGAAAGAGAGACCCTTATGTAAGAGATCTGTCAAGTAAAGTAAAATTAAAGTAATGTTAGGAAGAAGAGGATCAGAATCCTGAGCCTGCATCCAGGAACAAAATCTTTTCCATTTTCCTGCATAAGATTTTCTAGTGCTAGGACGTCTGGCTTCTAAAATGACATCCATAACCTGCTTCGATAGGAAAGAAGAAATCAAAGGCCCTGGATTAACCAGGCCGCCAGGCTGAGAGTTCTGACATGAGAGTGTAGAACCTGACCCTGATGTTGGGACAGAAGGTTCGGAGACTGAGGTAAAACCCAAGGGGGCTCCAGGCATAGGTTTTTTAGAGTTGGATACCAAAACTGCCGAGGCCAATTTGGAGCTAGCAAGATTACCATCTTGGGCTTGTCCTGTTTTATCTTCAATAAAACTCGTGGAAGAAGAGGAAGAGGTGGAAAGGCATATCCCAAGAGGTTCCTCCAACTGAATGACAGGGCATCCACTTTCCAAGCTTCTCTGTGGAAAGTCCTGGTGCAAAAATTCTGTAGCTGATGATTTAGATGGGATGCAAAGAGGTCTATGTGAGGACATCCCCATACTGCTTTTATCATCCTGAATATTTTGGTGTACAGCATCCACTCGTGTGGATCCGAAAGGTTTCTGCTCAAACTGTCTACCAGGAAGTTTTGTTTCCCTGGTAGAAACTGAGCTTGAAGATCCAGATTGCAAGCTAGAGCTGTGTTCCATAAATCCATGGCTAGTCTGCAAAGAGGGTAGGAATGAGATCCCCCTTACTTGTTTATGTACCACATAACTGTGGTGTTGTCCGTCCGTATTAGTATTTGTCCTGGTTGTATGAGATTCCTGAAGGCCAATAGAGCTTTCTGAATGGCTAACATTTCCTTTAAGTTGATATGCAGGTGCTTCTGATCCTTTGTCCAAAGGCCCTGCAGACAATTGCCCTGAAAATGGGCTCCCCAAGCATAATCCGAGGCGTCCGTGGTTAGAATCTGAGTGGCAGGAGGCAGACGGAAGGTTTTCCCTTTGTTTAGAGCACATGCCCTGGACCACCAAAGAAATTCCTTTTGAAGGCAAGGAAGGACAGGGATCAGTATGTCCAAACTGTGGCAAAGCTGAGACCATACACTTTTTGGGTACCACTGTATTTTCCTCATGTGTAGTCTTGCATATGGTACGAGAAGGATGCAGGAGGCCATGTAACCCAAAGCCTGCAGGAATTTCCTTGCAGACAGTTGGGTTAGAGTTGCCAAGGTTTTGAAAGTTGAAGCCAGCTGTAATTGTTTTTCGGATGTCAGAAATGCCATCTGGTTGTAGTGTTTAGAAGTGCACCCAGAAAAGTTATCTGTTGAGATGGTGTCAAATTTGACTTTTTTATGTTTACAGGGAATCCCAGGAACTTGAGGAGGTTCTGTACAAATTCTAGATGCTGGAGTAAGACATCCTTGCTGTCTGCCTGAATTAGACAATCGTCCAGATAAGGGTAAATTTGAATTCCCTTGAGTCTGCAGTAAGCTACTACTGGAGCCAGGCATTTGGTGAAGACCCTGGGCACAGTAGACAATCCAAAGGGCAGCGCAGAGAATTGAAAGTGCCTCGATCCGGCCTTGAACCTGAGGTATTTTCTGCGATCCTGCCTGATGGGAATGTGTAAATATGCCTCCTTTAAATCCAAAGTTACCATCCATGCATCTTTGGACAGCATTGGAAGTAGCTGCTGTAGAGTAAGCATCTTGAATTTTGGAATCTCTAGAAAGGTGTTCAAGACCGACAGATCCAGAATGGGTCTCCATGAGTTTTGTTTCCTTGGGACTAGAAAGAGCCTTGAGTAAAACCCTTTTCCCATCTCTGAAAGAGGAACCAGCTCTATGGCATTCATAGCCAAAAGAGCTTCCACCTGGTTTAAGGCCTCCATCCATTGATGTTTTGGAAGGTGGCCATCCGCTTGGCTTTGGCAAGGTATGAAAATGGAATTTGTAAACTCTTAAAATCACATCCAAAACCCATTTGTCTTGGGTTATTTGAGTCCAGTTTTGATAAAAGAGAGAGAGCTTTCCTCCGAGAGGGGCTTCCAGGCAAGACATTCCTGTAGCCCAACAGAGGGAGTCATTGAGTTTGTTTCC
The DNA here is from genome assembly GCF_019279795.1 of Protopterus annectens. Lineage (NCBI taxonomy): Eukaryota > Metazoa > Chordata > Ceratodontiformes > Protopteridae > Protopterus > Protopterus annectens. Next base: position 832,739,017 of record NC_056747.1, read on the forward strand.
TTTGAGATTGTGACCTGTCCTCTCCTCCTCTAGGGGTAGAAGCAGTCCACTGTCTTGGTCTATAAGTAGCTTGTGTTTGAGGCCTCCCTCTGGAGCATCTATATCTACCCCTCTGAGGCCTGTCTGAAGAGGGAAAGGACCAGTTTTTTGAAGGCCAATTCCTGCTAAATCTAGGAGGCTGTACTTGTAAGAAATCTTTAACTGTTTGCATGGATTCCGCCTCATCCTCCATCTTTTTAATCACCTCTTCAGCTTTAGATCCAAACAAAACATTATGTTGAACAGGAGCATCCAATAATTTAGCCTTTACTTGTGCAGGTAAATTTTGTTCCTTTAGCCATGCATGTCTTCTAATGACTGTGCCAGAGGCCGCAGCCCTACAAGAAGCCTCTAAGGCATCAAATCCACAGTGTAAACCATGCTTCCCAACCTGTTCAGTGGCATGCAATAAGTCATGTAATTCCTTATCATCTGCACAGGAAGAAATGGAAGTAAATTTTTGTTTTAAGACAGACGAGAAATTGCTGATATTTAAGCATATGAAACTGACAGTTTAAAGCCCTAATGGACAAAGTAGCAGAAGTGTACACCTTTTTTCCCCATCTTTCCAAGGCTCAAGAATCCTTTTCAGTAGGAATGGGATTTTTAGCAGAAGCGGCCTTAATTCCCTTAGGACCCTGAGAAATGGTTTCAGGGTCAGCAGTAGGGTTCTTGTATAAAAACTGATGGGAATCAGGAACCCTGTAATATCTATCAGGCTTAACAGGAGCAGGAGGAAAAGAGTCAGGGGTTAAGTTAGCCTCCGAAAAGGCATCATCCACAATATCCAAAACAGGAGGTATAGCCAGGGGTCTATGTTGGGGAAGAAGAAGAAAATCCCTCAGTCTTTTCTTGGATTCTGAATACTCCTGTCCCTCCCAGTGGAAATGTTCCCTCATTTCATGCAAAGTTTCCCCAAAAGAGAAATCCTCAGGAGGAGAAGCTGAAGGAATGGATTCTTCCACATCAGAATCCTCATAAGGAGGGAAAGAATATTCCTGATCAGAAGAAGAAACTGAGGAAACAGAAGCCTGATCAGAGGAATCATAATAAACATCCTGCCTTGGCCTTTTGTCTGGAGGGGGATGAGAACCCCTAATCATAGTAAGTAAATCCTCCGCCATCTTGAGTAACTGTTTCTGTGACTTGGGAGCCGGTTCAGAAGAGGCCTGTGTTGAAGTCTTTGATTTAGAAGGAGTCTTTGACTTTGTCTTTGGCTTTGCCTTTACTAGAAGCTGAGTAGGCCTGAAAACCCCTTCGGAAGCCGGTACCTGCACAGCGGCTCCGGACCCATCCGAAGGAGCATTGTCTGAAGGTCCTGCAAAAGAAATATTTAAAGGCCAGGTTGGCTCCTCATGAGAGTCCGTTTCGGCCGTCAGTTCTGAAATGGCTGACAGGGGCTGCAAAAACGCCTCACTGATGACGGCCGAACCTGAAGCTGGCTCCGCATGTACGCTATCATCAGATTTGGACCTCGGAGGCCTGTCTTTATCCTTGCGACATTTGTGAACTCCGGTAGCCGGAACCGTATCTGACGACATTTTGTAGTTAAAGCGCCTACCGAAGTAATGAAAAGCAAAATCATACCTTCGCTTAATTGTACATTGATTGAATCTAGCACAAAACCGACAACTAGCTACGTCGTGGTCAGGGCCTAAGCAAGGAATACAGTAAGAATGGAAATCCTTATGAGGTATTTGCTTCCCACATGAAATACAATTATTAACTTTTTCTGACATCGGAGTGGAGCAAGAAAAAAGTTTCCCCAATGGGGTACTTAGCTTTGAGTGGAGAAAAAAGTCTTCGGACCGAAGTAAATAGAAAAATTCGTCAGGAGTCACCCGACCGGCACTTGCGAACTGCTATCACCACACGGCAAGAAAGACTGGAGAAGATGGTGTCGGCTGTCAGCTTTATACTCCTGGCGCTCTGACATCAGGGAGAATGGTTGAACAGCCGACGCCGGACCCAGACTTTGGGATTCTGGCCGACCGAGGGCTGCCTGCCGGCAGGGCAGAACCCTACAGTCATGACTGCAACAGTGAAACACGATGAACATCCTGAAATGTCCCTAAAGCAGACACTTTATGACAAAGAATTTGTACAAGGTGAACTAAGCTTAAAGCATACATGTTTAAAATGGGTCTATATTAGAACATCAAATTTTTACAACGTTGAATGTTCTAATATCGACCCCTATTCAGCGAACGTTGACAATATCGAACATGCAGAACAGCAAATTTTTTCCCAGGAAAAAAATTTGCTGTTCCGACACACATACACACAACACAAGCACACCAAACAAACAGCAATCCACACACATACACCTAAAATCCTACATCTAACTCTACACTAAACTGTACATGCACCAGTAGCTATCCACTTACCTTAACCCAAACTCTAACCCTAAGGTTTGTCACTATCGCACACTCACCTCACCCCGCGCATAACCCTAACTCACCTACCCCACCCTAACCCTCACGTCCACACAATCGCACACTTACCTGACCCACACCCTAACCGTAACTCACCTACCCCGTGCCTTAACCCTCACATCCACACAATTGCACACTTACCTGATCCTGACCCACAACTTTCCACCACAGTGCTGAAAATAGCAAAGCCACAGGAACGGCCAACTGAATTCCTTCCCTAGGAAGAAATTCGGTGTTCTGCAGCTTCGCTATTTTCAGCGTTCGCCGGATAGGGGTCGATATTAGGACATTCGAAGTTGTGAAACTTCGATATTCTAATACAGACCCGTTTAAAATGGATCTCTGTTACCTTTGCAGTTTTAGCTCCTATTAACTAAGATGAAACACACACAGTGTCAGGTTGTTGGCTGTTTTGCAAAACTGCACAAATATAACCCAAGAATAATGATGTGTTATATACTTTTTGCATTTTACGTCCACTTATAGCTGGGGATCTCAAGAAACAGCACCATGTTGTATCATGGAAGTTCAGTGTTTTTGTATAATGACCATTGCTGTACTTGACAACTGTGGGACATGCAGCACAGTCTGACTAACCTTCTACACTGATAAGTGAGGAAAGCAATACGATTTGGATAACCTGGTACACTGTTTTAAGAGGGAGTCAGGACTACTTTAGCACTTAACAGCTTTGTTCCCTTATTAATGCCTCCATTGTCATCTAAGAAATACAAGATCATTTTAGTAAACCCTGCATCACCATAAACATGGCATAATTGAAAAGCTTTCTTTGGACAGCCCAATGAGCCTTTGGGAACAAGCAAACATGACAAAAGGCCTCAGTAAAGGTTCAGCAATTCTATTATGTTTTGTGCCCTACTAAAGTGTTTATTAATAGCATTCCTGAAACTAGAAGTGACCAGAAGCAGGTCCAATCAACTCTCTCAGGCTCATTGACTATATGTGGATCACTCAAAGGAAGATGGAATTAACATCTATTCAGTTACTGTCTGTAGGGTTGCAGATCCATTCACTTACACTGGTCTGTATTCCATTTGCTTGACTGGTTACTTTTTTTTTTTACTCGTGGGGGCTCAGTAAACAGGCTTGTTGCAGCATTTTCATATAGTACTAGCAGCCAGCAGCTCATTTACAAAGTCAAGTGGATCATATTATAGGGTCATCAGTGAAACTGATAGAGGAACAGTGAGTTGAATGATATGCAATTGGTTCTTTTAAACAGTTTTTTTTTTCAAATGAACCAAGGCAGTGTGTAGTGAAGGATATAGCTTTACTACATTACATTCACTATAATCACACTGAAACTTAAGCTGGACATAGCTTTGCTCAGATGAAAAACGCAACACAAACTGTTTTTTGACCACTTGACATCTCTCTCACACACAAGTGTATATATATATATATATATATATATATATATATATATATATATAT